>NW_025721452.1:0-60261 GCF_922984935.1 Meles meles
TGCTTTTCTCAATAGGTATGGAAAACATACCTATTCTCTTCTATACCTGATGTCATAAATAGCAACAAAAGCATCTATAATCTAGTTAGAAAAAGAAACAGAGTTGGGAGATCTGGTCCAAATTCTAGCTTTACTGCTTGCTACAATTGTTCTTGGCAGGGCTCAATCTCTTCTTCTTTAGAAATAAGTTAATAATACTTACCTCATCTAATTGATGTGTATTATATGTAGTTAGGTATTCACCTAACGAGGTTTTAAAATTTCCTGTTATTATCCCGTAAATTATAAACATGAAATTCTTATCTTTCTGTTCAAGTCTCTATGTTATTTGTTATTTCTTTCCTTCAAAGATGACTACTTGAAAGTATAGTGCTATGGACTGATGCCTGTGTCCCACCTAAAGTCATGTGCTGAAGGTCTAATTTCCAATGCATGGCATTAGGAGGTAGGAGTCTTTGGGAGTTGATTTAGGTTTGGATGAGGTCATGAAAGTGAAGTCCCCTAGGATGGGATTAGTGCCTTTATAAGAAGAGAACAGAGTTATCGAGTTCCATCTCCACCTCTCTCCCTCTCTTCTCCATTCCCTGGTCTTCTCCCACTCCCATGGAGACACAGAAGAAGATGGCCAACCACAAGCCAAGGGAACCCTCAACCAGGAACTGAACTGGTTTGCACCCAGATCTTAGGCATCCACAGCCTCCAGAAGTGTTAGGGATCAATGACTGATGTTTAAACCACCCAATTCAGGGTATTTTGTTATGGCAGCAAGAGCTGAGTGAGACAGATAGCATCCATTCTTTTGCATGTCAATGTCCCCTTAACAAATTCAAAGAAATAAAACTCTTTTTATTGCTTTACACCTCCTTTCACGTGGTAAAACATAACTAATTGGCTTCTGTACCTGAAAGTGCAGAGAATACTTTCTTCTTCTGACCCATAACAAACTACTTGTGAACTATTTGAGATATGGTTTCTGACCACCATTTTACAGACAAAGAAACAGAGTACACTCACAAGTGTGGAGATCACACCAGAGAGAACAGAGGCTATTTCTGATTAATCTGATTCAGATTTTATTCATTTCAGACTCCTCTGAGACAAAACAAAAAATGGGCCTGATTTTATCAAGTCACTTTGTGAATAACACAAGAACAGAATTCAGGAAAATATTGGTTTATCCACAGGCATAATATTTTCTCAGTATTACAGAGTATAACTAAAGCTTACTCACCAAGATGTTTCCTTCACATCCCAGCATATGACACACAGGTGGTCAAAGTTGTCTCTCGAGGGTTTTGTGCCATGAGCTGCTATAAACGGATTTGGACCCAGAGAATGCAGAAAGATGAGACAGAATGAAGTGGTCAACAACAGCTGCTACATTTTAATATGTTGCAGCTATTTTAAAATCCCATTGCTCCAACTGACTGTCTGTGTCTTTAAGTCTTTCTTTCCCAACCCAACACCCATCTTATTCAAGGAGTTTTCAATTACTATGGGAAACAAAAGGGTCACAGTGACTGAGTATGACAGAAATCATCCCTAACCGAAATTACTCTAATATGTCTTTCCATTTCATTCTATAAAAACTGTTCTATCCAAGTGTGGATATCCTCAAGGACGCCTTATCCAGAAGGATTAATCCAGGATTATATCCAGAATGCATTATCCAGAAGCATTATCTTTACGTTCCTATTATCTTTTAGATCCATATTTTTACACATTACTAGATAAATCTATTGTGCATTATTCTGAAGAGTGTAAGTGGCAGAAAATCCTTGATTTCTAGAAATAATCAAAATCATCTGACTAGTGAATTTGGATGAACCAGTCAGATGATTATGCTTCAGATGAAAATACTAAATGTGGCTATAAAATAAAGAGAATAGCTTCTTATACAGCCTCTACACACTGGCTCCTCAAACACATCATGTCCTTTCCTACCACAGGATCCTTGAATAATTACTCCTACTGGTTTTGAATAATTGCTCCTACTGCTTGAAATCTTTTTACAGCATCTTGTAACCCATGAAAGAGGAAGGACTCACTTAAAAGAGGTCTTCCCGGAAACCTTAATGCCAGAGTGACCTTGATCTATATCCATGTTTGCTCTTTTAATAATAGTTATCACCATTTATTAATCCTTGTTAATATCGCATTTGTCTCTTTCTCTCAACCTCTGCTGTCCAGACTAGTATCCAATAGACAATTATGGCAACTTAAATTTAAATTCAGATAAATTATAATTAAATATAATTACAGAAAGAATGATGAATTGGATATCAACAAAATTGAAAACATTGTTCTTTGAAAAACACTGTTAAAAGAATAAAATGGATGGGGTGCCTGGGTGGCTCAGTGGGTTAAGCCTCTGCCTTTGGCTCAGGTCATGATCTCAGGATCCTGGGTTCCAGCCCTGCATCAGGCTCTTTGTTCAGAGGGGAGACTGTTTCCCCCTTTCTCTCTGATTCCCTCTCGGCCTACCTGTGATCTGTCTGTCAAATAAATAAATGAAGTCTTAAAAAAAAAGGAACAAAATGGCCAGCCACATAATGGGAGAAATATTCATAGATCACATATATGATAAGGAACTTGAATCAGAATATACAAATAACCCTCAAAACTCAATAATACAAACACTAAAAATCCAACTCATTTTGGGCAAAATCTTTGAATACGAACTTCACTCAACATAACACATGGACGATAAGCACATAAAAAGATGCTCACCATCATGGTCATTAGGAAAAGGCAAATCAAAGCCACAGTGAAATACCATATTATTCCTTCTAAGATGGCTATAATCAAAAAGATAGTAAGTGTGAGTGAAGATGTGGAGAAATGGGACCTTACACTACTGTTGGAATGAATGTAAAACCACTTTGGAAAACAACTGGATAGCTTCTTCAAAAGTTAAATATACAGCTAAAATATGACCCTGTCATTCAACCTCTAGGTGTATACCAAAAAGAAATGAGAGCATAGGTCCAAACGAAGACCTATATACAAATGTTCAAAGCAACTTTATCTGTAGTAGTCAAAATGTGGAAACAATGCAAATATTTACTACTAGCTGAATGGATAAACAAGCTGTGGCTTCTCTGCATAATTGAATACTACTCAGCATTGAAAGGAACCACTGATAGATGCAAAAACATGGATGAATCCTAAAATAATTATATTGATATAAAGATGTTAGAAAAAGTACATAGTATGATTCTATTTATATATAATTCTCAATGTGCAAAATAATCTACAGTGACAGAAAACAGACCAGTGGTTGCCTTGGAACGGGGAGAAAACCAAGCGATTCGCAAGGGACATAAAAGTTGGGACATTATAAGCATGACCATTCTCTTGACTGTGATGGTCTCATCAGTATATATATGTGCCAAAGTTTACAGATTTATTGACCTTAAATATATACACTTTCCTGTATGTCAATTATACCTCAGTGAAGCTGCTCAGAATGTTTTTGTTCCTCACTTGTACCAGCCACACATCAAGTGCTCAACACCACATGTAGCTAGTGGCTATCAGACTGGATATTGTAGATAAAGAGCAGTACCATCAACACAGAAAGTTCTAGTCAACAGCAATGCTCTAAAGCAGGGGATGAGCAAACTATACACCAGGGACACACTTCCTATTCTTCCAAGCCCAGTTTTATTGGAACAAACTTATGCCCAGTCATTTACATAATATCAGTGGCTGCTATAGCACTACCAGGGCAAAGTGGGTAGTTGCAATAGAGACCTTATGGTCTACAAATCTAGATTATCTATTATCTGGAATCTTTAAGAAAAGATTTGCTGATTCTGGTCTAAATCAAACACTCTGAACATCTGTCCTATTCACTGTCCTGTTCAAGCAGTATTTACGGAGTACCTCATAGGTGCACTGTCCTAAGCTCTAGAGAGGCAGCCTACAACCATACAGAAATTAATAACAATACAGAAAATAATATCCCAATTCCCGTGGTTTTCAAAATCTGGCAAAGGGCTCAGGTCACATGAGAAGTAAATAAGAAAAGAGGCAAGGATGAATGCTAAGATGAAAATCAAACAAAGGTATGGAGCATGACTGAGGGCAGCAACTTCCACTTAGGTAGTCAGGAAGGCCTCAGAGATGGCCAGATATCTGAACATGAGAGAGTCAACACTGCAAAGACCTGTGGCGGAAGCCGAGGGAGGAGCAACACCCAAGGCCTCAAAATAGGAATGAATCAGAAGACCTGATACATGCAAGGGAATGCCCATGTGGCTGGAGAATACACAAGGTGGAAAAGGTAGGTAAGAAGGGAGAAATAGAGAAGGCTAAGAAATGGCGTCTGATTTTTATCTAAGTATAATGGAAAGCCACTATAGGACTTTAAGGAAGGGAGAAGTCTGATCAGTGTACATTTTTACAGATCACTCTGGTGCTACCAATTGAAAACCAGGCCAGGCAAGAGGAAGAAAGGTGTTAGACAAGTTACAGAGCTTCTGGAAAGGTATCAGTGAGAGATGGTGGTGGTCTCGCTTGGGCCACAGTGGCAGCAGTACAGAGGAAGTGGAGAAATTAAAGTTGTGTTGTGAAGTAATAGTTGACCGGCCTTTCTAATGGTTGTGATAGAGTAAGCAAATGAAGGAGTTAAAAATGAAACCCATATTTTAGCTTGAACAAGTGGGAGAAAAGTATGAACCACAAATATGGAGAAACTACACACAGTAAGAGCTAATACTTATTGAGTGCTTTTTCTATTACAGTATTCACTCCATTTCACAGTTAATGCTCCTAACCATCTTGAATAATAGGTACTACTGTTATATTCATTTTAGAAATAGGAAACTGAAGGTGAAGATGAAGGTCAGAAAAATAGGACCAACTCAGTGAAGACTTGAAACTGGGTGATCACACTCCAAATTTCACAACATTGTATGCAATTGCCTCCTTAACAGTAATTTTGGGGAATACAAACTACTTTAGAGGCAATGGCGGTACCACTGGATTAACAGTCTCTCAGGATGACGAGCTTGAAAGGTGCTGTTTTGCTTTTTCTATTAATCATCACCTTGTTATCTTAGAATAAAAGAAGTAATTGGGCACGTACTGCATGGAGCCCTGGGTGTGATGCCAAAACAATGAACACTGTTATGCTGTAAATAAACAAAAAAAAAATTAATAAAATTTAAAAAAAGAAGTAATTGTCATCCATGCACTTTTCAAAGCACATTCTGCAACAGTATCCCTTTGATTCCCATTTACAAAGGAAGAAACTGAAACAAGTCAAGTGATTCCTCAAGACCATCAAGATAGTATCAGACTAAAAGCCAGATGAACTGTCTCCATATAGTGATCTGGCCAATAAAATTATCTTTAAAAATTAAGCCCATTCAGAAGAAAAACATGTTTTACATCACTAGCCAAAATAGAGACACATATTTGAAACAGAGAAAAGAAGTAATACAAAACTGTTCTCACCATTACTAATTTGTTAGGATTTATTTTTCCATTTAATTTTTATAATTTTGATTGAAACTGGCAATTCAAACAACATTGATCTACACCTTGGTAGTTAACACTACAACATATAGTATAATCACATAGTAGACTTTTTAGGAAATAAGTCTCATGACTCACGAAAACTACCAAAGGCCAAAAGGTCAAGACGGAACATAAAGATGAGTCTGCTGAGTATTTGGGTTACCTGAAGACTAGTGTCCATAAGAGTATAAATGGCAATGATGCATGAATTACAGTTTGTAAAAATATATATATATATATATATATATATATATATTATCATTAATTTCTATTCTTAATATGGAGGAGTGGAATCAAGGCATGGCTGCTAATATTTAAAATGACCAAGGAGCACTTTTATGGAAAGAAAATATTAAAAGCAAAAGAAAAAAATTATTCATTCTCGTCTTGGCCCCAAAGGTATTAAAAAGCGACAGAACACCCAGATTAGCAAAATTTCCTTTGAAAAGAAAGAAAAATAGAAATAGAAATAGAAGCAGAAATAGAAAGAGCGACAGAGTGGTGATAATGTGACAGCCCATTAGGATATATAATGAAAGACAGCATCTTAAGAACAACGGCTTAAGATGTGAGGCAATCTTTCATTTATTGGAGAAGTACTACTTGATAAATGATCAAGCTACACAAATGTCCTGCCAGTATGCTTAATTCCCCTTAGTAAAGGAAGAAAACTGCCCAGGAGTATCAATCTTTCATTTTTCCCAATTCCTTAAGTTTACAAGAATTAAAAAAAAATGCTTTAAAGTCCATGTCAATTACTCTGAACATTCATTTATCTTCCTGAATGTGGCCCTAGCTTGGTGAATTCTCTCTCTCTCTCTCTCTCTCTCTCTCTCACACACACACACACACACACACACACAAACACACACCCCTATCCGTGCATTCTCATCTCAGAAGGGGAAAAGCCACAAGGTCACACCACAGCCTCAATACATCAGAGACTGGCCAGCACTTAGGCCCATATATCACCAAGTTCACAGGCATCCCTAGGTGCCCCGGGACATGGTCAAGATCCTGGGGAACACCCTTTCCTTTCCATATTCAGAGCAGCATCTCACCTCTCCTCAAATGTCTTCTTGCCAACCCAGGATCCTGGTGTGCAGACTCAGGAAAGGCTGTGACGTCTGGACCATCAAAAGGCCCACACAGCCCCTCCAGGTTCTCATTATAGAAACCCAGTACCTCCAGACATTTCTTAGGCAAGAGTTCCATGATCCTTCTAATTTCAGTTTGCTTCCAGAGAAACTGGAGGGGCACCACCAGGACACAGGGAATAAAGGGGGGGGGGCAAATAGGAGAAGGTCTTGGGGGAAGGAGTGGAGGAGAAGTGAAAGGGCCAGAAAGTCCCAATTGCTGTCTGCACATAGCAGGGTGGCAGATGCCCTGACTCTTGGCTGGCCAAGTGCACTTGCTCAGGGGACCCTTTCCCAGACACCTGGCCAGTAAGCACCAGCATGCCAAAGGGCTGCTCTGTGCACCTGTAGGGAATGCTCCAAGTTGTCTCTTGAGCTTCAGCTGCCCCATGCCCCCGGCCCCAGGCCCGGCCCTCTCTGACCCAGCACTCCCACCATGGTACCAGGGGACCCCACAGGGCTAAGGTCCTTGTGTCTGGTCCTCCATGGCCCTCATGATCCTCCACGGCAGTCCACGCCCTGCTGCAGCTGGGTTCCAGCCAAACCAAACCTCCGTGCCCCTGTGGATGGACCATAAGCATCCCAAGGTCATCTGTGAGTCTGATCACCACCTTTGAGCCCCCAGAATCATGGCGGGAGCATGGTGTGGATGGAGTAACTTCCCCCCAGCCCGACCCACTAGAAAAAAGATGCCCAGTGGCAGCGCCTCAGTGTCCAGTTGTGAGGCCCAGGGCCACAGCCCACCTGCCCTCCTACCTTCCTTTGTGCCTGCTACCACTCCCTGGATGATGCCAGGGTCCCTGACTACTTGGAGGGGACCTTATTCTCAGATAGCGAATGCCAGGGGAACTTGGAGGCACCCAAGGGTGCGAGCCCTAGGGGAGGCGTGGTGCAAAGAGAGGCGAGGCCCCAGTGCCTGCAACATGCACCTGGACTGAAGGAGGATCCCTGCCACAAGAACCACAGCAACTGGAGATTGGGAGGGAGCTTGCAGGGCTTCTCAGAGAGACTCAAAGACCCTAGATGGGAAACCTGGGGATAACATAATAGCTTCTGGCCTTGGCGCTGTGAGGGCAGGGAAGGCAGGAAGGTCACAGAACTCACACAGCAGGCCACACAAGACTCCAGCATTAAATCCTTGACATGGGTGCCTGGGTGCCTCAGTGGATTAAAGCCTCTGCCTTTGCTCAGGTCATGATGCCAGGGACCTGGGATTGAGACCCATGTAGGGCTCTCTGCTCTGCTGGGAGACTCCTCCCTCCTCTCTCCGCCTGCCTATCTTCCTACTTGTGATCTATATCTGTCAAATAAATAAATAAATAAATAAATAAATAAATAAATAAATATCTTAAAAAAAAATCCTTGACACAGCCAGCTCTTGCAGGGTAGTGGCAGTATGGAGGGCATACGTGGGGAGATGGGGGCTGTGGTCTGGGCAGGGCACTGTTCAACATCCTCATGTTCTTGGTTCCTGGGCTTCTCACTGAGACATGCCTGTCAGAGAAGAGGAGTGCCCCAACTGCATCCCTAGAGTCTTCTTCTGGAGGAACATTGTTTCCATGGAGAAGACTTTCCCACAAATCCCAACCCAGGAGGAGGCTACACAGTCATGTCCTGAGGGTGCTGGTGGATCTGGCGAGGACACTGGAACACTGGAGGCTGTTGCCCTCAGACAGGGAGACAGGCTCCTGGTGTTGCGGGCCCCCTCCCTTTGGGGACATTCACCACAGTGCTGGGCACCATGGGCTGCAGGCCATTGAGGCCAAAATCACCAGAGTGCTCCATGTCCTGCCAGCCTTGGACCTGCCCCCTCCAAACAGGGCACTCTATGACCGGACCAACCCCCAGCGGCCCTCCTTGGGCGGAGGCGCTCAGAGGAGCATCCTTGGACTGTGTCAAGGTGGGGAAGGTGTCTTTCTCTGCTTGCAGAGATCTGCTAGGGGACAGGCAACCCACTGACCATGCCAGCGTATGACTCTGAGCAGGCAGACCCAGCCCCCAGGAGCACAGCTAAGGGGGGAGGAGAAAATCCCCATGAAACCCTTGTGAAGTTCAAAGTCCAGAAGCATAGGCACACTAAAACACAGACCTCATAGTAGCACTATAGAATATTTTCCCTCTCCAACACCTCACCAGCACATTATTAAAGGCCTATTTACTGCAGTTCCTTTTACCCAGTATGGCATGTCTAGGTATCAAGATGGAGTTATAAGGCATTACAAAAAGGAAACAAAACAACCCCCCTCACACACACACACAATTTGAAGAGAAAGCATATGCATCACTTCCAGACATGGCAGGGACATTACATTATCAGACTGGGAATTTAAAACAGCTTTGAGTTATATAGGAAGGGCTCTATAGGATAAAGTAGACAATGCAAGAGTAAATGGACAATGTAAGTGGAAAGATGGAAATCCTAAGAAAGAACAAAAAGAAATGTTAGAGGTAAAACAGACACACACACACACATACACACACACACACACACTCACACACACAGAAAGAATGTTTTGATGGGCTCATTAGTAGATTAGATATGGCTGAAGAAAAACTCTCTGAGCTAGAGGATATATTAACTGAATACCTGAAAACCAAAAAGGAAAGAGAACAGAGGCTGAAACAGAATGTAGTTTTAAGGACTATGGGGAATTTTAAAAGTATTACATACATATCCCCCTCTCACTCTCCCTGCTGCTTTGCCTACTTGTGATCTCTCTCTCTCTCTCTGTCAAATAAAGAAATAAAATCTTTTAAAAAAGGGGGAGGAGGTGCCTGTGTTGCTCAGTGGGGTAAGCCTCTGCCTTCAGCTCAGATCATGATCTCAGGGTCCTGGGATCGAGCCCTGCATCGGGCTCTCTGCTCAGTGGAGAACCTGCTTCCCCCTCTCACACTGCCTGCTGCTCTGCTTACTTGTGATCCCTTGCTCTGTGTCAAATAAATGAATAAAATCTTTAAAAAAAGAATAAAATGTGTAACATATGCAAAATGAGGATACCCATTGGAATACCCAGTGGGAGGGAGAACAAAAAGAGAAAGGAAGAGAAGAAATGTTTGAAACAATGACTGAGATTTGCCCCCAAATAATGTCATACACGAAACCACAGATCCAAGAAGCCTAACAACACCAAGGAAGATAAATACCAACAGACTACACCTACGTGTATCCTTCTCAAATCACAGAAAATAAAAGGAGAAAAAAAGAAAGAAAGAAAGAAAGAAAATGAAGCCAGAGGAAAAAGACACCTTACCTAAAGAGAAGCCAAGATAATTACATGTGACTTCTTAGAAACCAAGAAGATAGTGGAGTGAAATATTTAAGGTACTGAGAGGGAAAAAAATGCCATCTTAGAATCCTGCACCCTGCAAATATTTTATTAAAAAGTGAAGGAGAGGGGCACCTGAGTGGCTCAGTGTGTTAAAGCCTCTGCCTTCGGCTCAGGTCATGATCCCATGTTCCTGGGATCGAGCCCACATCAGGCTCTCTGCTCAGTGGGGATCCTGCTTCCCCCTCTCACTCTCTCTCTGCCTACTTCTCTGCCTGCTTGTGATCTCTGTCTGTCACATGAATAAATTTTGAAAAAAAAAGTGAAGGAGAAATAAAAACTTAGACAAACAAAAACCAAGGAAATTTCTTGCCAGAAGACTTGCCTTACAAGAAATGTTAAAAGAAATTCTTTAGACAGAAGAAATATAATGCAGATAAGAAAATCAGAGCTACATAGAGAAAGGAAAAAAATCAAACAGAAGTGAAGATAAAATAAAACGTTTTTACTTATTTTTAACTAATCTGACATAACGGTTTGTTAAAAAAATAATAGTAGTGATGTATTCAGCTATATATGCTTATGCATATGCTACACACACACACACACACACATATGTGCATACCCACACACATACACAGTTAACATCATACTTAATGGTGAGAAACTAAATCCTCCCATGAAGATCACGTAAAAGACAAGGATAACAGGATGTTCCATCTCACCACATGTTTTCAACATTATACTGGAAGTTTTGCTAATGCGTTCAGGCAGAAAAGAAAAAAGGTATACAAATTGGAAGGAAGACATAATTTTTCTTTCTTTCTCTCTCTCTTTCTTTTCAAGTGGCACAATCGTCTATGCAGAACATTGGAAAAAAATCAGTCAGCTAACTCCTGGACCCAGTAAGTTATTAAAGCAAGGGTGTAAAATACACAGTTAATATAAAAAAGTCAATTGATTTCTTATGTCCCAACAATGAACATGTGAAATTTGAAACTAGAAACACAGTAACATTTCCATTACCATCCAAAGAAAAATGAAATACTTAGGTATATCAAAATATATACAAGATCCATATGAGGAAAACTGTAAAATTTTGATAAGTGATATTAAAGTGGAGCTAACCAAATGAAGTGATATTCCTTATTAGTTTATAGGAAGACTTAATATTGTCAAGGTGTCAATTATCCCCAAATTGATCTATGGATTCAGTACAATCCCAATCAAAATCCCAGCAAGTTATTTTATGAATATTGATAAACTTATTCTAAAGTTGCACAGAGAGGCAAAAGAGCCAGAAGACCCAACACAATACCGAAGGTGAAGAATAAATTTGGAGGACTGATGTTACCTGATTTCAAGACTTACTGTAAAGATTCAGTAATCAAGAGAGGGTAATATTGATAAATAAAAAATAGATTGATGGAACAGAATACAGATCCCAGAAAAAGACCCTCATGAATACAGAAAACTGATCTTTGATCAAATTGCAAAGGCAAGGGGGGCGGTCAAGATGGCGGGGAAGTAGGAGGAGGCACCATTTCAACCTGTACCCTAAAGTGAGCTGATTACCTACCAAAGAACTCCGACCACCCATGAAATCAGCCTGAGATCAGAATTATACACGTCTGGATCTCTACAGGAGCAGAAGACGCCAGTGGCAGGTAAAGCAGACTGGGAGCATCGGACTGATATGGGAAGATAAACAAAAGGGGGAGGGAGCCACCAGAGGTCACCGATTGGAAAGTAATACCCCAACACGAGAGTGCTCTGCGTCTGGGAACCAGCATTAACTTGGAGTCTGGTTGAAAGCACTCAAAAAACAAAGAGCAAAGGATCCCGGGGGGGTAATAGTGGGAACCTGGGCGGTTAGGGTCAGGGACCTAAGTCCCCCCGACCTAGGACAGCCTCCCCTGGTGCTGAGCCAGAGAAAGTGCAGCGGAGAAATCAGGTCTCCGTCCCTGAGGCGCCAGTGCGCCTGAATGCCAGCACGCCCGAGAACGAGTGCGGTCTGGCTCCCGTGAGGGGCTGGGAGCCTGGCCAGACGGCAATCCTGAAACGCTCGTGTCCCACACCCTCCCTTGGGATACATGCTCATAGGCACTAGCCTGGAGCTCTTGCATCCGGAAAAACCAGACATTCCCAGCCTGGGACAGCGGGAAAATCTCAGTGTGCGATCTCTGCTTGGAACCTCTCTGGCGGTCTGGAGCTGCCTAGACAGCCACCGCTGCCCTGGTTTTGGGTACAACGAGGAGCTCCTGCATCCCCAGGGACAGTGACTCATAACCGACTCAGCCAGCAGCTTTTCCAAAACATTCTGGGGCTTCTCTCTGAGAGGGAGGTCGGGGTGCAGTTTGCTCTCCTCTAAACCTCCAAAAACCATCAAAAGCTGTCAAGGCAAGAGAAAGCAGATGAAAGAACATAAAAACCCCCAGAGAACAAAAGCCTGAAAAAAAACAGTTTCCTCAGAGCTCACCCCCTTGAGGGGAGCGGGAGGACATAACTCAGGGAACATCACTGTCTGAAAACCCACGTGGCAGGCCCCTCCCCCAGAAAACCAATCAGGAAGGAAGAAAAAAAAAAAAAAGACTACAAGAGAACAACCACCACTACTTCATAAATACAACTTTTATTTTTAACTCTTTACCAATATTCTGGTTCTTTTTTTTTATACATACAGATAATTTTTTAACCTATTTACCACCACACTGAGATGACCAGTACATCAAATTATTTAATAACCTTCTAACCTGAACTTTTTGATACATACACCCGTGTTTTACTTTTGCTTTTCTATTTGTTTAATTCTTTTTTAATTTTAACTTAGTTTAGTCCAGTTTATTCTTTTTTAATTTTTATTTTCTACTATTCATATAGAGTTAAACTTCAAGGTAATCCCCTTTTCCCAATCAATGCTACCCCTATAGGAAAACCAGTTTCTAATCCCCCTGTAACTTAGGAAAGTTGAGTCCCTTAACAAAAACATCAAGATACCTTCAGGAAGAATCAAAATAAACTTCCTCACCCACACTGAGAATTTATAACCACTCTCCCAATTTTTCCTTCCTCCAGTGTTTCTGTGAATTTGTGTTTGTCCTGATAATATATAAATCTTATACTTGGGGTTCTTTCTGATGAGGTTCTTCCCTTTTTTTTGCATATATATATATTTCTCTTGTCATGTTCTTTTATCATTCTTTTTGTTTGTCTGTATACTTCATAAATCTTACCTTATGGCCCATTTGGGCTGAGCCTTCTCTTTTATCTTCCTTTTTTTCCTATCTCTCTCTCTCTCTCTCTCTTTTTTCCTTTTTTTCTTTCCCTTTTTTTTTTCTTTCTTCTTCTTTATTTCTTTTTCTTTTCTTTTTACTCTCATTTGGGTGGGGAATCCTGATTGCACAGAAGCGTTCCAGGGTGCACATTGACTGCACCACAATCGATAAGTCCAGCTGCATCTGTTCAGTCATCTCTTTCCAAAATGACTAGGAGGAGGAATACCCAACAGAAGAAAAATACAGAGGATGGGCCTTCTGCAACAGAGCTAATGGCTATTGACATAGACAATATGTCAGAAAAGGAATTCAGACTAACAATTATCCAGGCAATAGCTAGGTTGGAGAAAGCTATGGATGACCAAACAGACTTGATTAGGGCAGAACTGAAAGCCACCAGGGATGATGTTCATAATGTTAGGGCAGAACTGAAAGCCACCAGGGATGATGTTCAAAATGCTCTCAATGAGTTCCAATCTAATCTAAATTCTCTAAAAGCTAGGGTAACTGAGACAGAAGATAGAATTAGTGATCTGGGGGACAAACAGATAGAGAGAAAGGATCAGGAGGAAGTCTGGAACAAACAGCTCAGAAGCCACGAAAACAGAATCAGGGAAATAAACAATGCCATGAAACGTTCCAACGTCAGAATTATTGGAATCCCTGAAGGGGAGGAAAAAGAAAGAAGTCTAGAAGATATAGTGGAAGAAGTTGTCTATGAAAATTTTCCCAATCTCACGAATGGAAACAACATTCATGTACTAGAGGCAGAGAGATTTCCTCCCAAGATTTTAAATTCTCGAAAGTCCTCACGACACCTTATAGTTAGAATGAGGAATTATGTTTCAAGAGAGACCCTCTTAAAAGCAGCTAGGACAAAAAAGCTCCTTATGTACAGAGGAAAGCCCATTAGAATAACGTCAGACCTTTCCACAGAGAACTGGCAAGCCAGAAAGGGCTGGCAAAATATATTCTGAGTACTAAATGAGAAGAACATGCAGCCAAGAATACTCTATCAAAGATCAAAGATCAAAGATGAACTTAAACAATTCATGGAAACCAATGAGAATGAAGACACTTCGGTCCAAAACAAGTGGGATACAGCAAAGGCAATTCTAAGGGGGAAATACATAGCCATCCAAGTCTACTCAAAAACATTGAAAAATCCAGAATACACCAGCTGTCTCTACACCTTGAAGAACTGGAGAATCAACAACAAATCAAACAAACTCCACATGCAAGAAGGGAAATAATCAAGATTAGAGCAGAGATCAATGAGGTAGAAACCAGAGATACAGTAGAATGTATCAATGAAACTAAAAGCTGGTTTTTTGAAAGAATCAATAAGATCAATAAACCATTTCCCACACTAATCCAAATGAAAAAAGAGAAAGCCCAAATTAATAAAATTATGAATGAAAAGGGAGAGATCACAACTAACACCAAGGAAATAGAAACAATCATCAGAAATTATTACCAACAGTTATATGCCAATAAGCTAAGCAACCTAGATGAAATGGATGCGTTCCTGGAAAACTACAAACTCCCAAAATTGAACCAGGAAGAAATGGACAACCTGAATTGACCGATATCTAGTAACAAGATTGAAGCAGTGATCAAAAATATCCCAAAAAACAAGAGCCCAGGACCTGATGGATTTCCTGGGGAATTCTACCAAACTTTCAAAGAAGAAATAACACCAATTATCCTGAAGCTGTTCCAAAAAATTGATGCAGAAGGAAAACTTCCAGACTCTTTTTAGGAAGCCAGCATTACCCTGATCCCCAAACCAGGCAAAGACCCTACCAAAAAGGAGAATTTCAGACCATCTGTACCCCAATGTTTATTGCAGCAATGGCTACGGTCACCAAACTGTGGAAAGAACCAAGATGCCCTTCAACCGATGAATGGATAAGGAAGATGTGGTACATATACACAATGGAGTATTATGCCTCCATCAGAAAGGATGAATACTCAACTTTTGTAGCAACATGGATGGGACTGGAAGAGATTATGCTGAGTGAAATAAGTCAAGCAGAGAGAGTCAAGGATCATATGGTCTCACTTATTTGTGGAGCATAACAAATAACATGGAGGACATGGGGAGATGGAGAGGAGAGGGAGTTGAGGGAACCTGGAAGGGGAGATGAACCATGAGAGACTATGGACTCTGAAAAACAACGAGAGGGTTTTGAAGGGGCGGGGGGGGTGGCAGGTTGAGGAACCAGGTGGTGGGTAATGGGGAGGGCACGTACTGCATGGAGCACTGAGTGTGATGCCAAAACAATGAACACTGTTATGCTGTAAATAAACAAATTTAAACAAAATAAATAAATAAATGTAAAATTCTCTCTCTTTGCAGAAGTCCTGATACTCTTTGTGGAAAACCCCAAAGACTTCACCCCAATATTGCTAGAACGCTACAGGAATTCAGCAACGTGACAGGACATAAAATCAATGCACAGAAATCAGTTGCATTTCTATACACTCACAATGATACAGATGAGAAATTCAGGAGTTGATCCCATTTTCAATTGCTCAAAAATCCATAAGATACCTAGGAATACACCTAACCAAAGAGGTAAAGGATCTGTACTCAGAAAACTATAGAACACTCCTGAAGTAAACTGAGGCAGACACAAAGAAATGGGGAGGGGAGTTCCTCATTCATGGATTACAAGAACAAACATTGTTGAAATGTCTCTGCTACCTTTAGGAATCGAAATATTCAATAGAATCCCTATCAAAATATCATCAATTTTATTCACAGAGCTGAAATAAATAATCTAAAATTTCTATGGAACCATAAAAGACCCTGAATCTCCAGACAAATGGTGAAAAAGAAAACCAAACCTTGGGGCATCACAATGTCTGACTTCAAACTTTACTACAAAGCTGTGATCATCAAGACAGCATGGTACTGGCACAAAAACAGACATATAGATCAATGGAACAAAATAGAGTCCCCAGAAATGGACCCTCAACTCTATGGTCAACTAATGTTTGAGAAATCAGTAAGGAATATCCAATTGAAAAAAGAAAATATCTTCAAGAAATGTTGGTGGAAGAATTGGACAGCCACATGCAGAAAAATGAAACTGGGAAATTTTCTTACACCACACACAAAAATAAACTCAAAATGGGTGAAAGACCTCAGTGTGAGACAGTAATCCATCAAAATCCTAAAGGAGAACACAGGCAATAACCTCTGTGACCTTGGTTGTGTAATTTCTTGCTAAATACCTATCCAAAGGCAAGGAAACAAAGGCAAAAATGAACTATTGGGACTTCATCAAGATGAAAACCTTTTGCACAGCAAAAGAAACCAAAGACAACTAAAGGAATGACTGAAGATATATGCAAATATCTCATCAGATAAAGGGCTAGGATCCAAAATCTACAGGGGCCTTATCAAACTCCACACTCAAAGAACAAATAATCCAATTAAGAAATGGGCAGAAGACACAAACAGACATTTCTACAAATAACATAGAAATAACAGGCACATGAAAAAATGCTCAAAATCACTGTGCATCAGATAAATACAAATCAAAACCACAATGAGATACCACCTCACACAGGTCATAATAGGAAAATAATAACCAGTTCAGGAAACAACAGATATTGGAGAGTATGTGGAGAGGGGGGAACCCTCTTACACTGCTGGTGTGAATGCAAATTGGTTTGGCCACTCCGGAAAATAGTATGGAGGTCCCTCAAAAGGTTGAAAATAGAACTACACTATGACCTAGCAATTTCACTACTATTTACTTACAGAGAGACAGAGAGAGCACAAATAGGCAGAGAGGCAGGTAGAGAGAGAGGAAGGGAAAGCAGGCTCCTGCTGAGCAGAGAGCCGGATGCGGGGCTTGATCCCAGGACCTTGAGATCATGCCCTGAGCCGAAGGCAGAGGTTTAACCCACTGAGCCACCCAGGTGCCCCAAAACAAATGTAGTTTTTGAACAGTTCCAGATTCATGGAGCAGTTGACAAATTTACAAAATTTCCATAAATCCTTCATTCATTTTTCTCTATTGCTAACATCATACATTATTATGGAATGAACATTGGTTCTTTCATAAAACTAAGAAACCAATATCTGTACATTAACTAAATTCTATCTTTTATTCAGATTTCACTCATTTTGCCTAATGTCCTTCTCTTCTTTCAGACTGCTTTTTGAAAGATCACATTGGCCGGCACATCTCCTTAGACCCTTCCGGGCTGTGAAAGACATTCAGGCTTTGTTTTCAATGACCTTGGCAATTTTGAGGAGCACTAATAGGTATATTGTAGAATATCCTCCAAACTGTTTTTGTCTGATTTTTTTCCCCTCATTAGACTAAGGTTATAGGTTTGGGGGAAGAAGATTTCAGAGGTGAAGTGCCTTTATTTTCAAGTCTTGTAGAGGTACATAATAGCTACATGACTTATCTCTGATGATGTTAATCCTGACCACTTGGCTGAGGTAGTGTTTGCCAGATTTCTCTAGGGTAAAGTTATTCCCCCCTCCCTTTTTATATGCCCTGCTTTTTGGAAGCAAGACAATGAGTGCAGCTTACACTCAAGGTAGGAGGAAGGTTAATCTTAACCTTCATGATGCGTGGAGTATCTACATAAATTATTTGGAATTATCCTAAACAGGAATTTGTTTTGTTTTGTTTTCCCTTCCTCCCTCTCTCCCTTTCTCTTTTTTTTTTTTGTTTTTCTTCTTTCCTTCTTATATTTTCATTAATTTATGTCAATATCAGCCACATTTTTTTTTTTTGGAAAAAAATCTATCAAATTTTGACTCTCCCTCTCCTGAAAACATCACAAGTAATACATGTAGCTCTCAATTACCTTTTTTAACTTTAAATTTTAACATGTAGATTTACATGCAGTTATGAGAAATAGCATAGAATGATCCCTTCTATGCTTTACACAATTTCTTCCAATTACAGTCAGGAATTGGTGTGAACTGCTGACCTTATTCAAATTTCACCCATTTTTTAATATGCAATTTTCTCACATGTGTGAATCTGTGTCACCACTAAAACCGGCAAGATGCAGAATGATTCCATCACAGTGATCCCTTGTACTATTTATTTATAGTAACAATGATCTTACTTCTTATACTCTTTCTTATCCCCTGACCCACCAATGTGCTCTCCATTTCTATAGTTTTATTTTGATAATGTTATATACCTTGGTTAATACGTTATGTTGACCCTTTGATATTTATCTTGCTTCTTTCAGTATAATTTCTGAACATATATGAGATATATGAAAGTTGTGCAATATATCACTCATTATTTTTATTGCTAAGTAATATTTCATGCTGGGGTTGTATTACACTTTTTTTTTTAACTATTCAACTATTGAAGGATACTTAGTTTATCTCTAGTTTTGGCCATTATGACTAAATTCACTGTAAGTATATATAGATTTTGTTTTTTGGGTTTTGATTGTTTGTTTGTTTTTCTTGTGTGTGTGTGAGTGTGTGTGTGTACATAAGTACTTATTCTCTAGGATATGTGCTCAGGAGTGCAATTATGAAATGATATATCCAGAATAGTGAAATTGTGAGAGAATATTTCCAGAATGGCTGTTATCATCTTACATTCCCTAAACCAATGTATGAGATACGTGAATTCTCTGCAACCTCTCCAGCTTTTGTTGTAACTATTGTTTCTATTAGTCCTTCTGATAGGTGTACAGTGTACACAATACCTTGTGATTTTAATTTGCATTTCTGTACTGGCTAAGGATGTTAAACATGTTTTCCTGTGTTTGCTTGTCATATATGTATATTTTGTTGTTTTTGTTGTTCTGTTAGTCACCATACAGTCCATCATTAGTTTTTGATGGAGTGCTCCAAGATTCATGATTTATACATAACACCCAGGGCTCCATGCAATGAGTTCTTTTTCATTAAAATGCCTGCTTATGTTTTTTGTTTATTTTCTAATTACATTATTACTATTGAATTAAATGTCTGTTATATGCTTTCATATAGTCCATGGTCAGATAGGTAGTTTACACATATTGTCTCCCAGTCTGTAACTGTCTTTTCACCCTCTTAAGAAAGTCTCTTTTATTATAGTAAGAATATATAACTAAGATCTATGCTTTCAAGAAATTTCTTTTTTTAAAGATTTTATTTATTTATCTGACAAAGATACCAAGTAGGCAGAGAAAGAGGAAGGGAAGCAGGCTCCCCGCTGAGCAGAGAGGTAGATGCTGGCTGGATCCCAGGACCCTTAGAACATGACCCGAGCCAAAGGCAGAGGCTTTAACCCACTGAGCCACCCAGGCATCCTCAACAAATTTCTAACTGCAAAATACAGTATTGTGAACTTCAGACACACTGTTGCATAACAGATACCTAATTCACCTTATGTAACTGAAACTTTGTGTCTATTGAAGAGCATCTGTTTTCCCCATAGTTGTCAGCCACTGACAACCAAAATTCTGCTACTTGTTTCCATGAGTTTGACAATTTTAGATACTGAATATAATTGGAATTAAAAAGTATTTGTTCTTATGTTAGTGGCTTATTTCACATAGTGTATGTCCTCCAGTTTCATGTGCATTGTCATACCAAAGAATTTCCCGAGTATTTAAAACTGAGTAAATTCTAATGTATTTATATGCCATATTCTATTTTTCTGTTCATTGACTGAGGGACATTTAGGTTCTTTCCATTTCTTAGCTGCCTTGAATAATGCCACTTCCCATGATTATGAGAGTTCATATCTTTCTACAAGACTCTCTGTCAAGTTTTTTGGATAAATACCCAGAAGTGGGATGGGTAATCATATGGGAGTTCTTTTTTTTTTTTTTAATTGTTTTGAGGAACTTCCATAATGTTTTATGTGAAAACTACAACATTTTGCATTACACTTAACTAACAGTGTACAAGGGTTTCAACTTATTCAGTTCCTCACCAAGATATTATTTTCTGTTGTTATTTTGGATACTGGCCACCTTAATGGGGATGAGGTGATATCTTGTGGGTTTGATTTGCATTTCCCTGGTGATTAGGGATGTTGAGCATCTCTTATATAATTGATACTATGTCTTCTTGGAGAAATGTTTATTCCATCCCATGGCTATTTTTAATTGGGTTATTCGTGGAGAATTTTATATGGAATGTAAGAACATTTTATATATTTGGATACTAATGTCTCATCAGATATATCATCTGAACATATTTTCTCCCAGTCTGTAGCTTGCCCTTTAATCTGTTGATTTTTTTTTTCTTTTTGGTGCAGAAGCCATTACTTGAAGTGATCTTACTTGTCTATTATTATTTATGTAATTATTTATGCAATTATTTACATATTGATTTCTGTATTTATGTATGTATTTTGCTTAGTCATACACAAGAAATAATTTCCAAGAAAAGTGTTATGAACATTTTCGTTATGTTTTCTTCTAGGGAGTTCATAAATTTGGGTCATAAAATAAAAATTTTAATACATTTAGAGTTGGTTTTTGTGGATGATGTGAGATAAGGATCTAATTTCACTCTTTCCTAGTTTTTCAATATCATTTATTGAAAATACTTTATTTCTATATTTTGTACTGTAGACATTCTAGTCAAAGATCAGATGACTGTATGTGTTTGTGTATATTTAAGAGCTATATTCTGTTTCATTGATCTATATGTCTGTTTTTCTTCTTGATTGTTTGTTCATTTTGGGTTGCTTTGTTTATTTATGTTTTTGCCAGCACCATACTGTAATTTTAATTTACTCTAGTTTTGTAATATATTGTGAAATCAGAAAATATAAATTTAGTTTTATTCTTCTTCTTAAGATTGCTTTGTTTATTCAGTGTCTTTTGTGACTCCATACAAATTTTAGCATTTTTTCTACTTTTGTAAAAAATAATTCATTAAGATTCTGAGAGAAATTACATTCACTATATGTATTGCTTTGGGTAATATGGACATTTTTATAATATCATTCTTCAAATTCATAAACATGAACAATTTCTCATTTATTTGTTTCTTCTAAATTCTATCATTGATGTATAGTTTTCAGTATTTAGTTTTATAGTTTTCATCTCCTTGGTTACACTTATTTCTATTTGTATTTTATATTTGATTTTTTTTAAGTTCCATCTATTTTTCTTAAGTGTTCCAGAATTCATTGTTTATGCACCACACCTAGTGCTCCATGCAATACATGCCCTCCATAATACCCACCACCAGGCTTACCCAACCTCCCACCACCTCCCCTCCAAAACCTTCAGTTTGTTTCTCAGAATCCACAGTGTCTAATGGTTTGATTTCCCCTCCTATTTCTCCCAACTCACTTCTCTCCTTCTCCTAAGGTCTTCTGTGTTATTCCTTATGCTCCACAACTAAGCAAAAACATATGATAATTGACTCTCTCTGCTTGACTTATTTCACTTAGCATAAACTCTTCCAGTACTTCCCAAGTTGATATAAAAGTTGAGTATTCATCCTTTCTGATGGAGGCAAAATACTCCATAGTGTATATGGACCATAATGTCTTTATCTGTTCATCCATTGAAGGGAATCTTTGCTCTTTCCACAGTTTGAAAACTGTGGCCATTGATGCAATGAACGTTGGGGTAAAGATGGCCCTTTCTTTCACTACATCTGTATCTTTGGGGTAAATACCCAGTAGTGCAATTGCAGGGTCCTAGGGAAGCTCTATTTTTAATTTCTTAAGGAATCTCCACACTGTTCTCCAAAATGGTTGCACCAAATTGCATTCCCACCAACAGTGTAAGAGCGTTCCCTGTTCTTCATATCCTTTCCAACACATGTTATTTCCTGTCTTGTTAATTTTGGCCATTTTAAGTAGTGTAAGGCAGTATCTCAACGTGGTTTTGATTTGAATCTCCCTGATGGCAAATGATGATGAACATTTTTTCATGTGTCTGTTAGCCAGTTGTGTGTCTCCTTTGGAGAAGTGTCTGTTCATATCTTCTGCCCATTTTTGAAGTGATTATGGTTTTTTGTGTGTTGTGTTTAAGGAGTTCTTTATAGATCTTTGACATCAGCCTTTTGTCTGTATTGTCATTTGTGAATATTTTCTCCCATTCCTTGAATTACCTCTTTTTTTTTGTTGACTGTTTCCTTTGCTGTGCAGAAGCTTTTGATCTTGATGAAGTCCCAAAAGATCATTCTTGCTTTTGTTTCTTTTGTCTTTGGAGACATATTTTGAAAGAAGTTGCTGAGGCCAATGTCAAAGAGGTTACTGCCTATGTTCTCCTCTAGGATTCTGATGGATTCCTGTCTCATGTATGGTCTTTTATCAATTTCTAGTTTATCTTTATATATTGTGTAAGAGAATTGTCAAGTTTCATTCTTCTATAAATATCTGTCCAATTTTACCAGCACCATTTATTGAAGAGACTTTTTTCCACTGTATATTTTTTCCTGCTTGTTCAAATATTATTTGACCATAGAGTTGAGGGTCCATATCTGGGCTTTCTACTCAGTTCCACTGGTCTATGTGACTATTTTTGTGACAGTACCATGCAGTCTTGGTGATCACAGCCTTGTAGTAAACCTTGAAATCAGGCAAAGTTATGCCCCAGTTTTTTATTTTTTATTTTTTAACATTTCCTTAGCAATTCAGGGTCTGTTCTAATTACAAACAAATTTAGGATTGTTTGTTCCACCTCTTTGAAAAATGCTGGTGTAATTTTGATCTGAATGGCATTGAAAGTATAGATTTCTCTGGGAACTTAGACATTTTAACCATGTTTATTCTTCCAATCCATGAACATGGAATGGTCTTCCTTCTTTGTGCTTTTTTCAAATTTTTTTCATGAGCATTCTGTAGACCCTTGAGTACAGATCTTTGGCCTCTTTGGTTAGGTTTATTCCAAGGTATCTTATTGTTCTTCTTGCTATAGTAAATGGAATTGATTCTGTAATTTCCTTTTCTATATTTTCATTGTTAGTGTATAATAATGCAATCCTGCCATATTACTGAATTGCTGTATGAGTTCTAGTAGTTTGGGGTGGAAACTTTATGTTTTCCACATAAAATATCATGTCATCAGCATCGAGAGAGAGTTTGACTCCTTCTTTGCCAATTTGAATATTTTTATTTCTTTTTGATGTCTGATTGCTGTTGCTAGGACTTCTAGTACTATGTTGAACAACATTGACAAAAGTGAGCATCCTTGTGATCTTTATCTCAAAGGGAAGGCTGTCAGCTTCTCCCCACTGAGGATATTCACTTTGGGTTTTTCATAGATGGATTTTATTAAGTTGAGGAATGTTCCCTTTATCCCTATACTTTGAAGAGTTTTAAGCAAGAACATATGCTGTATTTTGTCCAAAGATTTTTATTCATCAACTGAGAGGGCCATGTGGTTCTTCTCTCTTCTCTTTTTGATTTGTTTTATCACATTGATTTCCAAATATTGAACTATCCCATCCCAGGGATAAATCCTACCTGGTCATGGTTGATAATCCTTTTAATGTGCTGTTGGATCCTATTTGCTAGAATTTTGTTTACAATCTTGGCATCTATATTCCTCAGGGATATTGGTCTGAAATTCTCCTTTCTGATGGGGTCTTTTCCTGGTTTGGGGATCAAGGTAATGCCGGCTTAATAGAATGTGTCTGGAAGTTTTTCTTCTGTTTCTGTTTTTTGAAACAGCTTGAGAAGAATAGGTAGTATTTCTTCTTTGAATCTTTGGTAGAATTCCCCAGGAAATCTGTCAGGTTGTGGGCTCTTGTTTTTTGGGAGGCTTTTGATCACTGCTTCAGTCTTGTTATTAGACATTTGTCTATTTAGATTGTCAATTTCTTCCTGTTTCAGTCTTGGAAGTTTCTAGGTTTCCAGCAATGCATCTATTTCTTTTAGGTTGCTTAACTTATTAGCATATAACTGTTGACAATACTTTCAGAAAATTCTTTGTATTTCATTGGTGTTAGTCATGATCTCTCTCATTTAATTCATGATTTTTTTTTTTAATTTGGGACCTCTCTCTTTTCTTTTGGATTTGTTTGGCCAGTGGTTTATTGATCTTATTAAGTCTCTCAAGGAACCATTTGCTAGTTTTCTACTGTATCTCTAGATTCTACTTTATCTCTAGTTCTAACTCCTTGATCTCAACTCTAATCTTAATTATTTCCCTTCTAGTGCACGGGGTTGGCTTAATTTATTCTTGATTTTGCAGTTCTTTAAGTTATTTAGAGAGGCAATGTATTTGGGATATTTTAAAATTTTTGAGTGAGGTCTGGATGACTATGTATCTCCCCCTTAGGACTGCCTTTGTCGTATCCCATAGGTTTTGGAATGATGTGTCTTCATTTTCTTTGGTTTCCATTAGTTGTTTATTTTTTCTTGGATTTCCTGGTTTATCTAAATATTCTTTTGTTGTGACTAAGTTTCAATTTCAAAGTATTGTGGTCTGGGATGAATACCCAACTTTGGTAGAAACATGGATGGGACTGGAAGAGATTATGCTGAGTAAAACAAGTCAAGCAGAGAGAAAGTCAATTATCATATGGTTTCACTTATTTGTGGAGCATAACAAATAACACGGAGGACATGTGGAGATGGAGAGAAGGGAGGGAGGGAAATTGGAAAGGGAGGTGAACCATGAGAGACTATGGACTCTGAAAAGCAACCTGAGGGTTTTGAAGGGGTGGAGGGTGGGAGGTTGGGGGAACCAGGTGGTGGGCATTAGGGACTGGGTGGAGCACTGGGTGTGGTGCAAAAACAATGAATACTGTTACCCTGAAAAGAAATAAAAAAAAAGTATTGTGGTCTGATAATATGCAGGAAATAATCTCAATCTATTGGTATCAGTTGAGCCCTGATTTTTGACCTGCTATGTGGTCTATTCTGCAGAAAGTTCCTTGTGTGCTCAAGAAGAATCAGTATTCTCTTGTTTTAGGGTAGAATGTTCTGTATATGTGAGGTCCATTGAGTCCAGTTTTTCATTCAAAGCTATTGTTTCTTTGTTGATTTTCTGCTTGGATGATCTCTCTATTGATGAGAGTGTCATGTTATGATCACCTACTCTCAATGTATTCATATTGATATGAATCTTTAGTTTGATTTACAGTTGGCTTATGTATTTGGCTGCTCCCATATCGGAGGCATAAATATTTATAATTGTTAGATCTTTTTGGTGGATAGACCATTTAAGAATGATGCAGTATTATGTGTCTCTGATCTCAGCCTTTAGCTTAAAAATCTAATTTATCTGATATGAGAATCACCATCTCAGCCTTCTTTTGAGGGCCATTGGCATGAAAGATGCTTCTCCATCCCTTAACTTTCATCTGGATGTATCTTTAGGTTCCAAATGCACCTTTTGTAGACAGCATTGGAATGGGTGCTGTCATTTTATCCAGTCTGCAACCCTGTGCCATTTTATGGGAATATTTAGGCCATTCATATTGAGAGTTATTATTGAAAGAGAAGTTTTTATTGACATCATGTTGCCTGTGAAGTCCATGTTTTTACAGACTGTTTCTATAAATTTCTGTGCTATGTCACTCTTGGGTTCTTCTTTTATATAATCCCCCTTAATATTTCTTATAGTGCCAGCTTGGAGGTCACATACTGTTTTAAACCTTGCTGATCTTATAAGCTCTTTATCTCTCGATCCATTTTGAATGTCAGCCTTGCTGGATAAAGCATTCTTGTATGAATGTTCTTCTCTTTTAGTGCCCTGAATATGTCTTGCCAGCCCTTTCTGTCTTGCAGGTTTCTGTACACAGAATTGATGTTATTCTGATGGTCCTTCCTCTGTAAGTAAGGAATATCTTCCCCTTGGCTGCCCTTAAGCCCTCTTGCCAGAAGGAGCGCCTGCGTGGCTCAGTGGGTTAAAGCCTCTGCCTTCAGCTCAGGTCATGATCTCAGGGTACTGGGATTGAGCCCCATATCAGGCCTCTGCTCAGCAGGGAGCCTGCTTCCTCCTCTCTCTCAACCTGCTCTCTGCCTACTTGTGGCCTCTGTCTGTCAAAGAAATAAATAAAATCTTAAAAAAAAAAGACCTCTTGCCAGAAATTATGATTTGTGAACTTCACAATCTAGTTTCTGGATGTCTTTCTACACTCCTTGATCTGGGGGGGGGGGGTGTCCTCTCTGCCATGAATACTTGTTACATTCTCCATACTGAGGAAATTTCCATCCAGTATTTGGTCAACTATATCTTCCAGTCTTCTTTATTTCTCCATCCCCTTAGGGATCTCAGTAATTTTGATACTGGAATATTTCATGGCAACAACTATTTCCCTAATTCTCTTTTCATGGCTTCTAAACTGTTTGTTCCATTCCTCCTCCTGATTCTTTTCTTCTATCATTTTGTCCCCAAGATCACTAATTATATCTTCTGCCTTTGTTATCCTAGCTATTATAGTAATTATATTAGATTTCATCTCATTGATAGCATTTTTAACATCTACCAGTTTGGCTGTCACTTCTGCCTTTCAAGATTCTATGTTGTCACTAATGGTTTTCTCCAACGTAGCCATTGCTTGGATATTTGTTACCCTGAATTCCCTCTCTGACATACTGTTTATGTCCATATCCAGTAGTTCTGTGAGAGAGGACACAGTCTGAATTTTTCCTCATTGGGTGTTCTTTCTCCTAGTCATTTTGATGAGAGGTTATTGAGGGGATGTATATCTGCATATACCAAGCACGATAGAGTCAAGGTGCCCCCTGGAAAGTTTCAGAGCAATTGGAAGCCAACACCAAAAGAGAGAGAAAGAGAGAGAGAAAAGGGGGGGGGGAGAAAACAGCCAAAATGAGCCCAACAGTAAGATTTATAGGGCACCTGACTCGCTCAGTGTGTTAAAGCCTCTGCCTTCGGCTCAGATCATGACCCCGGGGTCCTGGGATAAAGCCACACATTAGGTTCTCTGCTCAGCAGGGATCTTGCTTCCTCCTCTCTCTCTGCCTGTCTCTCTGCAAACTTGAGATCCCTGTAAAATAAATAAATAAAAGCTTAAAAAAAACAGTAAGATGTATAAAGTACATATACAAAAATGAACAAAAAGACTGACAAAACTAAAAGAGAAGGGAGGGGCGCCTGGGTGGCTCAGTGGGTTAAAGCCTCTGCCTTCGGCTCAGGTCATGATCCCGGGGTTCTGGGATTGAGCCCTGCATTGGGCTCTCTGCTTAGCAGAGACCCTACTTCCTCCTCTCTCTCTGCCTGCCTCTCTGCCTGCTTGTGATCTCTCTCTCTCTGTGTCAGATAAATAAATAAAATCTTAAAAAAAAAAAACTAAAAGAGAAGGGAAAAAAAGTCAAAAAGATAAACCCAGCCAAGATGAACTTCAAGAATAAGATTTACATAGTACAAAAGCAGAAACAAATACATAGAAACACTGACACAAATTAAGATGGGAAGGTGGTTATATATCCTCGATGTGGACACGGAAGGTTATTTCAGTTCCTCCTTGGTGTAACTTGATATCAAATCTCTAGAGATAAAGGGAAAATAAAATTGGTTTATATATAGCAGTAGTATTGAATAGGGGAAAGGATTACCTTGAAGCTTATATCTATATGTATATTAAAAAACAGAAAGAAAAAGAAAAAGAAACAGGTATATGTATGAAAAAAAATTAAGTTAATAAGTGATTATGTAATATGTTGTAACAGACATCTAGCTATAATGATAAGAAGGTTAAAAAATGAAAGAACAGGGGGAGTCAAGAAGGCAGGGAAGTAGGAGGAGGCGCCTTTTCAACCTGTACCCTAAAGTGAGCTGATTACCTACCAAAGAACTCTGATCACCCATGAAATCAGCTGGAGATCAGAAATATATATATCTGGATCTCTACAGGAGCAAAAGACACCAATGGCAGGTAAAGCAGAGTGGGAACATCGGACTGATAATGGAAGATAAACACAAGGGGGAGGAAGGCACCAGAGGTAACAGATTGGAATGGAAACAACATTCATGTACTAGAGGCAGAGTAGTTTCCCCCCAAGATTTTAGTTCTCGAAAGTCATCAAGACACCTGAGAGTTAGAATGAAGAATTATGCTTCTAGACAGACCCTCTTAAAAGCAGCTAGGACAAAGAAGCTCCTTACATACAGAGGAAAGCCCATTAGAATAGAGTCAGACCTGTCCACAGAGACTGGGCAAGCCAGGAAGGGCTGGCAAAATATATTCAGAGTACTAAATGAGAAGAACATGCTGCCAAGAATACTTTATCCAGCAAGACTGACATTCAAAATGGATGGAGAGATAAAGAGTTTCCAAGACCAGCAATGCTTAAAAGACTATGCAACCACCAAGCCAACACTGCAGGAAATATTAAGGGGGGTTCTATAAATGAGAAAAAATCCAAAGAATATCATTGAACAGAAATATAGAGACAACTGATGAACAGAAAGACTTCAAAGGTAACACGATGTCAATCAAAACGTATCTATCAATAATCACTCTCAATGTGAATGGCCTAAATGCCCCATAAAATGACACAGAGTTGGAGATTGGATGAAACGACAGGATCCATCCATACGATGTATACAAGAGACCCATTTTGAACCTAAGGATACACACAGACTGAAAGTGAAGGGATGGAGAAGCATCTTTCATGGCAATGGGCCTCAAAAGAAGGCCAGGGTAACGATTCTCATATCAGATAAATTATATTTTAATCTAAAGACTGTAGACAGAGATACAGAAGGACACTACATCATTCTTAAAGGGACTATCCACCCAGATGATCTAACAATTATAACTATCTACGCCCCAAATATGGGAGCACCCAATTACATAAGAAAACTATTAATCAAGATAAAGAGTCATATTTATATGAATACATTGATAGTAGGAGATCTTAATAGACCTCGCTCAGTAATAGATGGATTGTCAATGCTTTGAACCTGGAGCTCAATCACAAGGAAAAGTTCAGAAGGAACTCAAACACCTGGAAGCTAAAGACACATGGATGGGACTGGAAAAGATTATGCTGAGTGAAATAAGTCAAGCAGAGAGTGTCAAGTTTCATATGGTTTCACTTATTTGTGGAGCATAACAAAGAACATGGAGGACATGGGGAGATGGAGAGGAGAAAGGAGTTGAGGGAAATTGGAAGGGGAGATGAACCATGAGAGACTATGGACTCTGAAAAACAACCTGACGATTTTGAAGGGGCGGGGGGTGGGAAGTTGGAGAATCAGGTGGTGGGTAATTGGGAGGGCACGCATTGCATGGAGTACTGGGTGTGTTACAAAAACAATTAATACTGGGGGCGCCTGGGTGGCTCAGCGGGTTAAAGCCTCTGCCTTCAGCTCAGGTCATGATCCCAGGGTCCTGGGATCGAGCCCCGCATCGGGCTCTCTGCTTGGCTGGGAGCCTGCTTCCTCCTCTCTCTCTTTCTGCCTGCCTCTCTGCCTACTTGTAATCTCTATCTGTCAAGTAAATAAATAAAAAAAAAAAAAAACAATACTGTTACGCTAAAAGAAATTTTTAAAAAAGTGAAAAAAAATTTAAAAAAATGAAAGAACAATTGTGAGAACAAATTAAACAAAATTTGTATCTATGAAATCTACAGTTTTGGGGGCAATACTGGGAGCTTAACATATTGTTTTTCCCTGATGATGGGGTATTAGAGTTTTATGGGGACCCTGCTATTGTCCTCTTACTCTTTTGCCTTGTCATCAGGGGAACAGGCCTACCCTATTGTTTTTCAGTCAATATTGCTTGGGCTGAGCTGTCCTGCCCTCTATCAGGGGACTGAGCTCTGTGGAAACTGGCTTTTTGGGCTTTTGTTCTGTGGAGGTTTTTGTTCTTTGTTGGTTCTTTGCGTTTTGTTTGTTTGTTTATTTGTTTGTTTTTGTGGCTTTTCAGAGTGTCAGTATAAATTGTTCTCACCCAGTTGTTAGCCTCAGAGAGAAGCCTCACTCTTCTCCCTTCTGAATGGTCCAGAACACAGGCACCACCCCCTGCCACCAAATCTGCTGAACACTACAGCCTCCCACCAGTGGTGTTACACTCCCAGCCACTCTCTCTGTGGTCGCCTGAGTCCTCAATTGTCACTGCACCCCCTTGCCTTTAAACTGCAAGTGATACTGGTCCAGGGGATCCCTATCCTGGTGATGCTTTTGTGGGGACTGTTCTCTGAGGTCCACACCATGACCTGGCAGCGGTGGAGTTCTGGGAAGGCTGCAGGTCCAGGGTCCTCCAGCAGGAGTCTGAGCCAGGCTATCTTGGGCAGGGGCAGGTGTGCACACAGTCTCAGTGGTGGTACAAGCAGCAGAAAGCCGTGGGTACAGGGACCACCAACCGGAGACCCTGTCAGGCTCTCTCAGACATGTGTGGGCACCAGCTGTGACTGCCCTGGATTGTGGGCTTATATCCGTGTCTGCAGTTGCCTGATTCCTCAAGCTGCCCCTTAACACCCATCTTCTTTTTGAGTGCTGTTAACTAGAATCCAGGTTAATGCTAGTCCTCAAGCACAGGACACTTTTGTATTGGGGTATTACTTTCCAATGGGTCACTTTTGGTGGCTCCCTTTGCCCCCTTTTTTTAAGATTTTGTTTATCTATTTGACAGAGATCACAAGTAGGTGGGAGGGGAGCAGATTCCCCGCTGAGCAGAAAGCCCAATGTGGAACTTGATCCCAGGACCCTGGGATCATGACCTGAGCCAAAGGCCGAGGCTTTAACCCACTGAGCCACCCAGGTGCCCCTCCCTTCCCCTTCTGATATCCTCTCCAGTATCAGTCGAAGTGCTCTCACTCCAGTGTAAATTTCCACTGAGGATCTCCTGCCCATGTAGAGATCCAGAAGTGTATAATCTTACATCTCAGGCTGATTTCATGGGTGTTCAGAGTATACTGGTAGATATTTAGCTCCATTCAGGGGACCTGTTGAAATAGGGTCTCCTACTTCACCATCTTGCCAACCTCCTTGATTTTTGTATCTATATTAATCAAGGATATTTGTCTGTAGTTTTCTTTTGTTGTGGTGTCTTTATTTGGTTATGTTACATGAGTAATGTTGGGCTTTTAATGAAATTTGGGGTACTCCTTGTTTTAAAATTTCTTGAAAATGTTTGAGAAGGAATGGTCTTAATTCTGCTTTAAGTATTTGGTAAAATTGCCCAGTGAAGCCATCTGGTTCTGTGCTTTATTTTATTTGGAGATTTTAAGGTATCAAGTCAATGTTTTTAGTCATTTTTGGTCTGTGCAGATTTTCCATTTCTTCATGATTCACTCTTGTTTCAAAAATTCATCCATTAAATGAAACAAGATGGGATTGGGAGAGAGACAAACCATAAATGACTCTTAATCTCACAAAACAAACTGGGGGTTGCTGGGGGGAGGTGGGATTGGGAGAGGGGGAGAGGGCTATGGACATCGGGGAGGGGAGGCGAACCATAAGAGACTATGGACTCTGAAAAACAACCTGAGGGTTTTGAAGGGTCAGGGGTGGGAGGTTGGGGGAACAGGTGGTGGGTGATGGGGATGGCACGTTTTGCATGGAGCACTGGGTGTTGTGCAAAAAGAATGAATACTGTTACGCTGAAAAAATTAATAAAAAGGGAAAAAAAAATTCATCCATTTATTTTAGATGATCTGATAGCTTGGTATGAAATTGTTCATGGTAGTCTCTTAAAGTTCTTTGTATCACTGTGGTATCAATTGTAGTCTCTCCTCTTTTACTTCTGCTTTTTATAACTTGAGTCTTATCTTTATAGCTAGTTTGACTAAGGGCTAACGAATTTTGTTTATCTTTTAAAGAACCCAACTTTAAAATTTCATTAATCTTTTCTATTGTATTTCCATTTCCATTTTTGTTCATTTCTGCTTTAATCTTTATTATTCCCTTGCTGCTAGAACCTTGGAGTAAATTTTGTCTTACTTTTCTAAACCTTTGAGGTATAAGGTTAGGTTATTTAAATATATTTTTAATGTAAGGATTTATACTTGACTTGTAAATCTCCATTTCTGTACTGCTATTGTTGCATCATGTAACTTTGGTACGTTGTTTTAATTTTTTTTTGTCTCAAGATATTTACTAACATCAATTTTGATTTCTTTTTTGACTCATTCTTGTTTAGAAATGTGTTATTTAATTCTTACATTTTCTTGTTCATTAATATCTAGTTACATTACATGTGACATATTTACTAACTTCAATTTTGATTTCTTTTGTGATTCGTTCTTGTTTAGAAATGTGTTATTTAATTCTTACATTTTCTTGTTTATTACTATCTAGTTCAATTACATGTGATTGGAAAATATACTTAGTAGATTTCAATCCTTTCATATTTTTAAAGCTGCTTTTTGCCTTAAAATGTGTTTTCTATGCTTGAAAATGTTCCAAGAGCACTTGTAAAAAATATGTATTCCTTTGCTGTTGGGAGAATGCCTTGTGTATATCTGTTAGGTTTATTTTTTCTATAATGTGTTAAAATCTGCTGTTTCCTCATTGATTTTTCTGTTGGTTATTCAAACCATAAGAGACTCTTAATCTCACAAAATAAACTGAGGGTTGCTGGGGGGAGAGAGGTATGGAGAGGGTGCTTGGATTATGGACATTGGTGAAGGTATGTGATATGGTGAGTGGAGAGGGTATGTGATATGGTGAGTGCTGTAAGTGTGCAAACCTGATGGTTCACAGACTTGTACTCATGGGGCAAATAATACATTATATGTTAATGAAAATAATTTTAAAAAATGAGACACTTAATTTTCCTACTATTTGTTTTGTTATTTATTTTACCATTATGTCTTTCAATATTTACTATATACCATTAGATGCACCTATTTTAAATGAAAACATATTCATAATTTTATATCTGCCCTCATGAACTAATCATCATTAAATAATGACCTTATTTATATCATGCGACAGTTTTTCAAAAAGCCTATCTTGTCTAATAAGTATACTTATTGTCTAATAAGTATAGATATCCTTGTCTAATTTGGTTATCATTTGCAAAAAAAAAAAATCTTTTGGCATCCCTTTATTTTCAGCCTATGTGTGCCTTGCAGATAGCATAAAGTTGTATCATTTTTTCCCTTTCATACATTTAGCCATTATTTTAATTGGAGAGCTTAATCGATTTGTTTGAAAATCATTTAAATAAAATTATTAATAATTATGAAATTGCTATTATTATTTTGTTAAGTGATAGCCACCTGTCTTTTAGATTGTTTCTCTTTTCCTTTCTCACTGTCTTCTTTTAAAACTCATAGCCCTGGGGAAAATAATACATTATATGTTAATAAAAATAATTAATAAAAAAAGAATATTAAAAAAACCCTACTTCTTTTTTTAATTTTTATTTATTTATTTTTCAGCATAACAGTATTTATTGTTTTTGCACAACACCCAGTGCTCCATGCAATATGTACCCTCCCTATTACCCACCACCTGGTTCCCCCAACCTCTCACCCTTCTCCCCTTCAAAACCCTCAGGTTCTTTTTCAAAAACCCTACTTCTTGATTTGTGTAATGATAAATTTTTTTCTCATTCTTTTGTGTATTCTCTAAGGATATTTTCTTCATGGTTACAATGAAAATTAAGTGCCACTGCAAACAGTTGTAACAATCTGTTTTAAGTTAATAGCAATTTACTTTAATTACAAATAAAAACTCTACAATCCTCCCTTCCACAATTTGTGTTAATGATATCACCAATTACATATTTTATTGTGTATCCAATAACATAGATTTAGTTGTTGTTGTTAACGCATTTGTTACTGACTTTGTATTAATTTAAAAATGAATTACACACCACCATTGTAGTAATGCAGTAGTATGTATTTTTCTACAGATTTACCTTAACGAATGAGTCTAACACTTCCATACATTAATGTGTGTGTGTTTTTAAGCTTGTTTCTATTTCAAGTTTAACAATTCCTAGAGAAAGTTTGGGTGGAAGATGACAGATTAGCAGAGTACCCATGGGCACAATGAGATAACATGTGAACATATGCAACTAATTCTGAATACACTCTAAAGACTGGAAGAATAGATAATTTGAAGTTAATCATAAAGGGAAGTCCAGATATAAAAGATTAAAAGAGGAAGAGATATGGTTGCGAACTAAACCCAAGCCCAACTAACCACAGACAGAAGAGACATCACAAGCACAGAGATTGAGAGAATAAGACCCTACACCAAAAAACCTCTGGGAATGGAGACTTATGCAGAGAATATGACTTCCCACAATTTCTGGTTTTAAAACTCAACAAGGCTTAACCCCAGGAACTTTAAAATTTAGTGGGTCCTGACCCCAGGAGTTCAAAAAATCAGTGGGCTTAAGGAAGCAAAGATGGTGGTACAGTAGGAGGGCACTAGGTTTGTCTCATCCTTTGCACACAACTAGATAATTATCAAATAATTAAGGATACCCAAGAAATAAACCTGAGGACTGATAGAATAAAGTCCACAACTATAGGGAGAGTAGAGGCCACGTTTAGGAAGGTAGGAAATACAGAGAAAAAGTCTGTGGGAGAAATGGATCATGGGTACTACAGAAGAGAGGGAGCCCTTTTAATGGAGAAAGGTGAAAGAGAGAGAGGAGAATACAGGGAAATACATAAGACGAAGAGTTCCCCCAAAGTCATTGGCTGGAAAATGAGAGAAGCTGATTTTCATGTTTTTACAACCAGCAGTATTTGAACTCTATAATTGTAAGTGTCAGCAAACTTGGCTGGATTGGAGCCCTAAGGGTGCTGTCCTACCCCTGAAGAGAAGACAAGCAACCACCCAGGAACAGGTTTCATGATCTGAGGAACACCCAGGGCACACAGTGGAGAGATTATTCACTTTTCTTGGAGCACACCCCTGAGAAGTAACATTCCTGGGGAATCCTCTCAAGGGACAAAGGAGACACCAGGTGCCATTGTCTCCCATCCCACAACATAAATGCAGAGCTACCTACAAAGGGCAAAGGGCAACTTGGTCTTCACATTGGCTGCATAGCCTACTTACTCGAAGACCCATGCCTCTGCACTCTGGCAATACTATGCTTACTGGTCAAGCCTCCCTGAGTCACATCACAATGAGAGCCTCCCCAAGGAATCTGCACAGACTCCTGCCCACAACACATCCCTAGTGCCTAGAGATTTGAAAGACAGTACAGTTGGCTGGGATAGAGCATGAAAAGTTATGTGTTATTCCTGGAAAGAAGGCAGGTAACCAGCCCCAGAAGTAGACATCGTGTCGGTAATAATCTGGAGCAGTTGCCTGAGATACATGAGGGGATGGTTTGCTCTATGTGGGGTCATTGCTTCAAAACAGCAAGTACAGAGACTCTGCTCTAGGAACAAAACATATAGCTGAGAATAACTCCTTCCCCTGTACCACAGTATAAATGCAAAACCACCTTGGTGCAACAATGTCAGCACTGACTGCCTAATGTGCTTATACCAGGTCCCATACCCTTGCACTCTGCCAGTACTGCCCTTAACAGTGAAGTTTGCCTCAGTCCCAGGGAGGCAGACCACTTCCCCAGAAGACCAGCAGAAACCTCTCCCACACCTAGTCTCTTAAATAGAGTCTTTCAAGTAATCAGATCTAGTGGAAGTAGCATCAGGTCTCATTTCACAAGCCAACAAGAGTGCACCTTGTTAAAACTCACAACTCTCTACTCAAGGAAGGGACACTGCCCACTACAGCCAAGGAGAACTTCTATAGAAAACTTCCCTGAAGGAAATAGCAGTCAAAACACAGCAGAATGTACTTGGAACATATCAGAGACCCTTCCCAGGACACCAGTCCCATGATACTATATAGCTTCTTTTTCATAAAGCCATTACTTTCAGGAGCAAGAAACATAACAGGCATTCCTAAGACAGAGACATAACAAAATGCCAAGACAGAGGACTTCATCCTAAAAGAAAGAAAAACAAATGGTCACAGCCAGGGATCTAAAGAAAGATATACATAATATGCCTCATGGATAATTTAAAACAACAATCATAAAGATGCTATTTGACTTGGGAAAAGAATGGAGACATCAAGAAGACCTTTAGTGTAGAGCTAAAGAGCTAAGGAGTGTACATGTTGTGATGAGCACTGGGTGTTATATGCAACTAATGTATCAGTGAACACTACACCAAAAACTAATGATGTACTATATGGTGGGTAACTGAACATAATTTAAAGATATATAAATAAATCAGTCAAAAAAGAAAAATTTAATAACAGATTTGAAACTGACAGGATGCAGTGAACACAAGTTTCACTTGGATGGAAGAGGCAGAGGAACAAGTGAGTGATTTCGAAGATAAAATAATGTAACATAACTAAGCTGAACAAAACAGAGAAAGAAGAATAATTCAACATGAGATTTGACTTAGAGAACAGAGTGACTATCAAACACAATAACATTAATATCATAGGAGTCCTGGAAGAAGTAAAGAGAAAAGGGGGTAGGAAATTTATTTGAGGAAATAATAGCCAAAAAAATTCTCTAATCTAGAGAAGGAATCAGACATCCAAATCCAGGAAGCACAGAGAATTCACATCAAAATCAACAAAATCAAACTGACATCAAGATATATTGTAATTAAACTTGCAAAATATCCCAATAAAGAAGTCTTAAAAGAAGTCCTTAATTTACAAGAAAATACATTACAATAAGACTAGTTGGATATTTCTTAACATAAATTTGGCAGCCCAGAAGAGAGTGGCATAATATATCAATCTGCTGAATGACGATAATGTGCAGACTAGAATAATCTATCCAAAAAGGGTATAATTCAGTTAGTTACTGAATTATAATTCAATAGTTACTCTGATTGTAAATGGGATTAACGTTCCAATCCAAACATATAGATATATTGAGAAAGAGAGGGGAGGGATCTATCTAAATGTGATCTACAAGAGACTAATTTTAGAGCAAAAGTCATCTGAAGATTGAAAGTAAAATGGAGAGACATTTGTCATACAAATGGCCATCAAATGAAAGTTAGTAGCAACACATACACAAAAAAGATTTTAAACCAAGGACTGTAACAGGAAATGTAGAAGGATACTATGTCATAATAAAGGGGACTATCTAACAAGAAGATGTAACAACTGTAAATATTTGCAACCAACCTGGGATAACCCAGATATATAAAACAATTAATAATAAACATACAGAAACTAATGAATGATAATACAATAACAATAGGTGACAATAACACTCCAATTACATCAATGCACAGATCATCTAAGCAGAAAATCAACAAGGAATTAATGAAAGATACATTGGATCAGATGGACATAAAAGATATATTCAGAAAATTTATCCCAAAGCAGCAGAATAGATATTCTTTTTCAAGTTCACAAGGGGCATTCTCCAGAAAATCTCACATACTAGGTCACAAATCCAGTCTCAAAATATACACAAAGATTGAGGTCAAAATATGTGTTTTCTCTGACCACAATGCTATTAGACTTGAAGTGAACTACAAGAAAAAAATTGGAAAGACTGCAAATATATGGAGGTTGAACAACATGCTACTAAACAATGAAAGTTTCAAATAAGAAATCAAAGTGGAAATTTAAAAAATGCATAGAAACAAATGAAAATGAAAATATGCAACGGTCCAAAACCTTTGGGATGCAACAAAGCAATCCAAGATATAAGTATATAAAAATACAGGCTTAGCAAAAAGCAAGAAAAATCTGAAATGAACAATGTAACCTTACACCTAAAAAGCAAGAAAAAGACAAACAAATAAAATCTAAAGCCAGCAGAAGTAAGGAAATAATAAATATCTGAACAGAAATAAATGACACAGAAACAAATAATCAAATAATAAAACAAACAAATATTAATGAAGTCACAAAAGTTCATTTTAGCATTTGTTTCCTTTGTCTTTGGAGACATATCTTTTTTTTTCCATTTTATTTATTTTTTCAGCGTAACAGTATTCATTCTTTTTGCACAACACCCAGTGCTCCATGCAAAACGTGCCCTCCCCATTACCCACCACCTGTTCCCCCAACCTCCCACCCCTGACCCTTCAAAACCCTCAGGTTGCCCCAACCTCCCACCCCTGACCCTTCAAAACCCTCAGGTTGTTTTTCAGAGTCCATAGTCTCTTATGGTTCGCCTCCCCTCCCCAATGTCCATAGCCCCCTCCCCCTCTCATAATCCCACCTCCCCCCAGCAACCCCCAGTTTGTTTTGTGAGATTAAGAGTCATTTATGGTTTGTCTCCCTCCCAATCCCATCTTGTTTCATTTATTCTTCTCCTATCCCCCTAACCCCCCATGTTGCTTCTCCATGTCCTCATATCAGGGAGATCATATGATAGTTGTCTTTCTCCGATTGACTTATTTCACTAAGCATGATACGCTCTAGTTCCATCCACGTCGTCGCAAATGGCAAGATTTCATTTCTTTTGATGGCTGCATAGTATTCCATTGTGTATATATACCACATCTTCTGTATCCATTCATCTGTTGATGGACATCTAGGTTCTTTCCATAGTTTGGCTATTGTAGACATTGCTGCTATAAACATTCGGGTACACGTGCCCCTTCGGATCACTATGTTTGTATCTTTAGGGTAAATACCCAGTAGTGCAATTGCTGGGTCATAGGGTAGTTCTATTTTCAACATTTTGAGGAACCTCCATGCTGTTTTCCAGAGTGGTTGCACCAGCTTGCATTCTCACCAACAGTGGAGGAGGGTTCCCCTTTCTCCACATCCTCGCCAGCATCTGTCATTTCCTGACTTGTTCATTTTAGCCATTCTGACTGGTGTGAGGTGATATCTCATTGTGGTTTTGATTTGTATTTCCCTGATGCCAAGTGAGGTGGAGCACTTTTTCATGTGTCTGTAGGCCATCTGGATGTCTTCTTTGCAGAAATGTCTGTTCATGTCCTCTGCCCATTTCTTGATTGGATTGTTTGTTCTTTGGGTGTTGAGTTTGCTAAGTTCCTTATAGATTTTGGATACTAGCCCTTTTTATCTGACATGTCGTTTGCAAATATCTTCTCCCATTCTGTCAGTTGTCTTTTGGTTTTGTGAACTGTTTCCTTTGCTGTGCAAAAGCTTTTGATCTTGATGAAATCCCAATAGTTCATTTTTGCCCTCGCTTCCCTTGCATTTGCCGTTGTTCCTAGGAAGATGTTGCTACGGCTGAGGTCGAAGAGGTTGCTGCCTGCATTCTCCTCAAGGATTTTGATGGATTCCTTTCTCACATTGAGGTCCTTCATCCATTTGGAGTCTATTTTCGTGTGTGGTGTAAGGAAGTGGTCCAATTTCATTTTTCTGCATGTGGCTGTCCAATTTTCCCAGCACCATTTATTGAAGAGGTTGTCTTTTTTCCATTGAACATTCTTTCCTGCTTTGTCAAAGGTTAGTTGACCATAGAGTTGAGGGTCAATTTCTGGGCTCTCTATTCTGTTCCACTGATCTATGTGTCTGTTTTTGTGCCAGTACCATGCTGTCTTGATGATGACAGCTTTGTAATAGAGCTTGAAGTCCGGAATTGTGATGCCACCAACTTTGCCTTTCTTTTTCAATATTCCTTTGGCTATCCGAGGTCTTTTCTGGTTCCATATAAATTTGAGGATTATTTGTTCCATTTCTTTGAAAAAAATGGATGGTATTTTGATAGGGATTGCATTAAATGTGTAGATTGCTTTAGGTAGCATAGACATTTTCACAATATTTATTCTTCCAATCCAGGAGCACGGAACATTTTTCCATTTTTTTGTGTCTTCCTCAATTTCTTTCATGAGTACTTTATAATTTTCTGTGTATAGATTCTTAGTCTCTTTGGTTAGGTTTATTCCTAGGTATCTTCTAGTTTTGGGTACAATTGTAAATGGGATTGACTCCTTAATTTCTCTTTCTTCAGTCTTGTTGTTGGTGTACAGAAATGCAACTGATTTCTGTGCATTGATTTTATATCCTGACACTTTACTGAATTCCTGTACAAGTTCTAGCAGTTTTGGAGTGGAGTCTTTTGGGTTTTCCACATATAGTATCATATCATCTGCGAAGAGTGATAGTTTGACTTCTTCTTTACCAATTTGGATGCCTTTAATTTCTTTTTGTTGTCTGATTGCTGAGGCTAGGACTTCTAGTACTATGTTGAATAGCAGTGGTGATAATGGACATCCCTGCCGTGTTCCTGACCTTAACGGAAAACCTTTCAGTTTTTCTCCATTGAGAATGATATTTGCGGTGGGTTTTTCATAGATGGCTTTGATAATATTGAGGTATGTGCCCTCTATCCCTACACTTTGAAGAGTTTTGATCAGGAAGGGATGCTGTACTTTGTCAAATGCTTTTTCAGCATCTATTGAGAGTATCATATGGTTCTTGTTCTTTCTTTTATTAATGTGTTCTATCACATTGATTGATTTGTGGATGTTGAACCAACCCTGCAGCCCTGTAATAAATCCCACTTGATCGTGGTGAATAATCCTTTTAATGTACTGTTGAATCCTAGTGGCTAGTATTTTGGCGAGAATTTTTGCGTCTGTGTTCATCAAGGATATTGGTCTGTAGTTCTCTTTTTTGGTGGGATCCTTGTCTGGTTTTGGGATCAAGGTTATGCTGGCCTCATGAAATGAGTTTGGAAGTTTTCCTTCCATTTCTATTTTTTGGAACAGTTTCAGGAGAATAGGAATGAGTTCTTCTTTAAATGTTTGGTAGAATTCCCCTGGGAAGCCTTCTGGCCCTGGGCTTTTGTTTGTTTGGAGATTTTTGATGAGTGTTTCAATCTCCTTACTGGTTATGGGCCTGTTCAGGTTTTCTATTTCTTCCTGGTTCAGTTGTGGTAGTTTCTATGTCTCTAGGAATGCATCCATTTCTTCCAGATTGTCCAATTTGTTGGCGTAGAGTTGCTCATAGTATGTTCTTATAATTGTCTGTATTTCTTTGGTGTTAGTTGTGATCTCTCCTCTTTCATTCATGGTTTTATTTATTTGGGTCGTTTCTCTTTTCTTTTTGATGAGTCTGGCCAGGGGTTTATCAATCTTATTGATTCTTTCAAAGAACCAGCTCCTAGTTTCATTGATTTTTCTATTTTTTTTTTTTTTTTGGTTTCTATTTCATTGATTTCTGCTCTGATCTTTATGATTTCTCTTCTCCTGCTGGGTTTAGGGTTTCTTTCTTGTTCTTTCTCCAGCTCCTTTACGTGTAGAGTTAGGTTGTGTACTTGAGACCTTTCTTGTTTCTTGAGAAAGGCTTGTACCACTATATATTTTCCTCTCAGGACTGCCTTTGCTGTGTCCCACAGATTTTGAACTGTTGTGTTTTCATTATCATTTGTTTCCATGAATTTTTTCAATTCTTTTTAATTTCCTGGTTGACCCATTCATTCTTTAGAAGGATGCTGTTTAGTCTCCATGTATTTGGGTTCTTTCCAGCTTTCCTCTTGTGATTGAGTTCTAGCTTCAGAGCATTGTGGTCTGAAAATATGCAGGGAAGGATCCTAATCTTTTGATACCAGTTGAGACCTGATTTGTGACCCAGGATGTGATCTATTCTGGAGAAGGTTCCATGTGCACTAGAGAAGAATGTGTATTCTGTTCCTTTGGAATGAAATGTTCTGAATATATCTGTGATGTCCATCTGGTCCAGTGTGTCATTTAAGGCCTTTATTTCCTTGTTGATCTTTTGCTTGGATGATCTGTCCATTTCAGTGAGGGGAGTGTTCAAGTCCCCTACTATTATTGTATTATTATTGATGTGTTTCTTTGATTTTGTTATTAATTGGTTGATATAGTTGGCTGCTCCCACGTGAGGGGCATAGATATTTAAAATTGTTAGATCTTCTTGTTGGACAGACCCTTTGAGTAGGATATAGTGTCCTTCCTCATCTCTTATTATAGTCTTTGGCTTAAAATCTAATTGATCTGATATAAAGATTGGCACCCCAGCTTTCTTCTGATGCCCATTAGCATGGTAAATTGTTTTCCACCCCCCTCACTTTAAATCTGGAGGTGTCTTCGCGTCTAAAATGAGTTTCTTGTAGGCAACATACTGATGGGTTTTGTTTTTTTATCCATTCTGATACCCTGTGTCTTTTGATTGGGGCATTTAGCCCATTAACATTCAGGGTAACTATTGAGAGATATGAATTTAGTGCCATTATTAGCTTGTAAGGTGACTGTTACTGTACATTGTCTCTGTACCTTTCTGATCTACTACTTTTAGGCTCTCTCTTTGCTTAGAGGACCCCTTTCAATATTTCCTGTAGAGCTGGTTTGGTGTTTGCAAATTCTTTCAGTTTTTGTTTGTCCTGGAAGCTTTTGATATCTCCTTCTATTTTCAATGATAGTCTAGCTGGATAGAGTATTCTTGGCTGCATGTTTTTCTCGTTGAGTGCTCTGAATATATCATGCCAGCTCTTTCTGGCCTGCCAGGTCTCTGTGGATAAGTCGGCCACCAATCTAATATTTTTACCATTGTATGTTACAGACTTTTTTTCTCGGGCTGCTTTCAGGATTTTCTCTTTGTCACTAAGACTTGTAAATTTTACTATTAGGTGACGGGGTGTGGACCTATTCTTGTTGACTTTGAGGGGGGTTCTCTGCATCTCCTGGATTTTAATGCTTGTTCCCTTTGCCATATTAGGGAAATTCTCTCCAATGATTCTCTCCAATAGACCTTCTGCTCCCCTCTCTGTTTCTTCTTCTTCTGGAATCCCAATTATTCTAATGTTGTTTCATCTTATGGTGTCACTTATCTCTCGAATTCTCCCCTCATGGTCCAGTAGCTGTTTGTCCCTCTTTTGCTTGGCTTCCTTATTCTCTGTCATTTGGTCTTCTATATCACTAATTCTTTCTTCTGCCTCATTTATCCTAGCAGTGAGAGCCTCCATTTTTGATTGCACCTCATTAATAGCTTTTTTGATTTCAACTTGGTTAGATTTTAGTTCTTTAATTTCTCCAGAAAGGGCTTTAATATCTCCAGAGAGGGTTTCTCTAATATCTTCCATGCCTTTTTCGAGCCCAGCTAGAATGTTCAGAATCATCATTCTGAACTCTTGATCTGACATATTACCAATGTCTGTGTTGATTAGGTCCCTAGCCTTCGGTATTGTCTCTTGTTCTTTTGTTTGTGGTGATTTTTTCCGCCTTGTCATTTTGTCCAGATAAGAGGATATGAAGGAGCAAATAAACTACTAAAAGGGTGGCAAAGACCCCAGAAAAATGCGCTGTAACCAAATGAGAAGAGACCCCAAATTGTGGGGGGGAGAAAGGGGATAAAAACAGGTTCTGAAAAAAAAAGAAAAAAAAAAGAAAAAAATTTAAAAAATAAAACAAATAAAAAAATATAAAAAAGAAAGAAAAAATATATATATTTGGAGGAACTAGTCAAAAAACGTTAAAAAAGAAAAGGGTAAAAGTTTTAAAAAATTTAGCAGAAGAAGAAAAAAGAAAAAAGAAAAAAAATTGAAAAAAGAGAAAAAAATTGAAGTAGCCGCAAGACTAAAGAATCATGGGGAGAAAGCCATGAGTTCCGTGCTTTGCTTTCTCCTCCTCTGGAATTGCTCTGCTGTCTTAGGAATTGAACCTGCTTTCTCCTTGATAGATGAACTTCGTCCTGGCTGGATATTTTGTTGATCTTCTGGGGAAGGGGCCTGTTGTAGTGACTCTCAAGTGTCTTTGCCCGAGGCGGGATTTCACCGCCCTTACCGGCGGCCGGACTAAGTAATCCGCTCGGGTTCGCTTTTGGGAGCTTCTGTTCTCTGAACGCTTTCCATAGAGTTCTGGAGGACGGGAATGAAAATGGCGGCCTCCCAGTCTCCGGCCCAGAGGAGCTGAGAGCCTGGGGCCCCACTCCTCAGTGCGCCCCCAGAGGACAGCACCCAATCACTCCCGTATCCCCAGCCTCTAGCAGCGCTCCGAGCTCACCCAGCCCGCGACCAGTTCAAGGTAACCCCGAGCTGAGAGTTCAGTCCTCGGCTCTGTCTCTGCAGCCGGCTTCTCCGTTCTAATACCTGCAAGCTCTCCGACACTCTGACACCCCCGATCCTTTTGTGACCCTGCGGGGCCTGGGGCCACGCTGACCCTGCGTGGGCTTCACCCTGGTTTAGCCTCTGGAGCAATGTCCCTCAGTGGAACAGACTTTTAAAAGTCCTGATTTTGTGCTCCATTGCTCCGCCGCTTGCCGGGAGCCGGCCCCTCCCCCCGCGGTCTATCTTCCCGTTGTTTTAGATTCACTTCTCCGCCAGTCCTACCTTTCAGAAAGTGGTTGATTTTCTGTTTCTAGAGTTGCTGTTCTTCTTCTCTTCGCTCTCCTGTTGGATTTGTAGGTGTTTGCAATGTTTAGATAAGCTATCGAGCTGATCTCCTGCTACCTGATGTAGTCTCAGGCTGCTACTTCTCCGCCATCTTGACTCTCCCCCTCTTTGGAGACATATCTTGAAAGAAGTTGCTGTGGCTGATATTGAAGAGGTCACTGTCTATGTTCTCCTCTATTCCTGTCTCACGTTGAGGTCTTTTATCCATTTCGAGTTTATCTTTGTGTACGGTGTAAGAGAATAGTTGAGTTTCATTCTTCTACCTATAGCTGTCCAGTTTTCCCAGCACCATTTATTAAAGGACTGTCTTTTTTCCACTGTATATTTTCTCCTGTTTTGTCGAAGATTATTTGACCATAGAGTTGAGGGTCCATATCTGGGCTCTCTACTCTGTTACACTGGTCTATGTGTCTGTTTTTATGCCAGTACCACACTGTCTTGGTGATCACAGCTTTGTAGTAAAACTTGAAATCAGGTAACATGATGCCACCAGTTTTGTTTTTGTTTTTCAACATTTCCTTAGCAATTCGGGGTCTCTTCTGATTCCATACAAATTTTAGGATTATTTGCCCCAGCTCTTTGAAAAATACTCGTGGAATTTTGATCAGAATGGCATTAAAAGTATAGATTGCTCTAGGCAGTATAGACATTTTAACAATGTTTATTCTACCGATCCAAGAGCATAGAATGGTCTTCCATCTTTTTGTGTCTTCATTTTCTTTCATGAGTGTTCTTTTTTTTTTAAAGAGACTTCAGGCCTTACCTATTTTTTAAAGATTTTTTAATTTTATTTATTTGATAGACAGAGATCACAAGTAGGCAGAGAGGCAGGCAGAGAGAGAGGAAGGGAAGCAGGCTCCCTGCTGAGCAGAGAGCCCGATGCGGGGCTTGATCTAAGGAACCTGGGATCATGACCTGAGCCAAAGGCAGAGGCTTTAAGCCACTGAACCACCCAGGCACCCATCATGAGTGTTCTATAGTTCCTTGAGTACAGATCCTTTACCTCTTTGGTTAGGTTTATTAACAGGTATCTTACGGTTATTGATGCTATAGTAAATGGAATCAATTCTCTAATTTCCCTTTCTGTATTTTCATTGTTAGTGTATAAGAAATCCACTGATTTCTGTACTTTAACTTTGTATCCTGTCTCGTTACTGAATTGCTGTATGAGTTCTAGTGGTTCGGGGGTGGAGTTTTTTGGGGTTTCCGTATAAAGTATCATGTCATCAGTGAAGAGAGTCTTCATTGCCAATGTGGATACCATTTATTTCTCTTTGTTGTCTGATTGCTATTGCTTGGACTTCTAATACTATGTTGAACAAGAGTGGTGAGAGTTGGCATCCTTGTCGTGTGCCTGATTTCAATGGGAAGGCTGTGAGCTTTTTCCCATTGAGGATGATATTCGCTGTGGGTCTTTCATAGATAGAATTTATGAAGTTCAGGAATGTTTCCCCATCCCTATACTTTGAAGCATTTTAATCAGGAACAGATACTGGATTTTGTCAAATGCTTTTTCTGTATTCATTGAGGGGACCTTGTGGTTCATCTCACTTCTTTTATTGATTTGTTCTATCACATTGATTGATCTGTGAACATTGAACTATTCTTGTAACCCAGGGATGAACCCCACCTGGTCATGGTGGATAATCTTTTTAATGTGCTGTTGTATCCTATTTGCTAGGTTCTTGTTGAGAATCTTAGCATCCATATACATCAATGATATTTGTCTGAAAGTCTCTTTTTTGGTTGTGCTCTTTGCCTGGTTTGGGGATCAGGGTAATGCTGGCTTCATAAAAAGAGTCTGGAAGTTTTCCATCTGTTTCAATTTTTGAAACAACTTCAGGAGAATAGGTGTTATTTCTTCTTTGAATGTTTGGTAGAATTCCCCAGGGAATCCGTCAAGTCCTGGCTCTTGTGTTTTGGGAGGCTTTTGATCACTGTTTTAATATTGTTACTAGACATTTGTCTATTCATGTTGTCAGTTGCTTCCTTGTTCAATTTTGGAAGTTTATAGTTTTCCAAGAATAGACAACCCATGGAATGGGAGAAGATATTTGCAAATGACAATACAGACAAAGGATTGATATCCAGGATCTATAAAGAACTTCTCACACTCAACACACACAAATCAGATAATCATGTCAAAAAAAAAATGGACGGAAGACATGAACAGACAGTTCTCCAATGAAGACATACAAATGGCTATCAGACACATGAAAAAAAATGTTCATTATCACTAGCCATCAGAGATATTCAAATTAAAACCACACTGAGATACCAACTTACACCAGTTAGAATGGCCAAAATTAGCAAGACAGGAAACAACATGTGTTGGAGAGGATGTGGAGAAAGGGGAACCCTCTTACACTGTTGGTGGGAATGCAAGTTGGTGCAGCCACTTTAGAGAACAGTGTGGAGATTCCTCAAGAAATTAAAAATAGAGCTTCCCTATGACCCTGCAATTGCACTGCTGGGTATTTACCCCAAAGATACAGATGTAGTGAAAAGAAGGGGCATCTGTACCCCAATGTTTATAGCAGCAATGGCCACGGTCACCAAACTGTGGATAATACCAAGATGCACTTCAACAGACGAATGGATAAGGAAGATATAGTCCATATACACTATGGAGTATTATGCCTCCATCAGAAAGGATGAATTCCCAACCTTTGTAGCAACATGGACGGGACTGGAAGAGATTATGCTGAGTGAAATAAGTCAAGCAGAGAGAGTCATGTATCATATGGTTTCACTTATTTGTGGAGCATAACAAAGAACATGGAGGACATGGGGAGATGGAGAGGAGAAGGGAGTTGTGGGAAATTGGAAGGGGAGATGAACCATGAGAGACTATAGACTCTGAAAAACAATCTGAGGGTTTTGAAAGGGCTGGGGGTGGGAGGTTGGGGGAGCCAGGTGGTGGGTATTATGGCGGCACGTGTAGCATGGAGCACTGGGTGTGGTGAATAAACAATGAATTCGGTTATGCTGAAAAGAAATTAATAAAATAAAATGCAGTGGAAAACAAAACAAAACAAAAACAAAAACAAACAAAAAAAAAAACCAAAACAACAATAACAACCACAAATCAATGAAACCAGAAGCTGGTTCTTTGAAATGTTAATAAAGTTTATAAATCGCTATCCAGACTTATTAAAAAGAAAAGAGAAAGGCCAAAAATAGATAATGTAACAAGCAAGAGAGGAGATATAGTAAAAAACACCACAGAAATATAATTATAAGATCATTTTATGAAAAATTATATTCCAAGAAAATGGTCCACCTCCAAGAAATGGATAAAGTTCTAGAAACATAAATTATATCAAAACTGTAATAAGAAGAAACAGAAAACTAGAACACACCAATAACCATTGTAATTAATTCAGTAACCAAAAAAGTCCCAGCAACGTCCAGGACCACATGACTTTGCAAGTAAATTGTGCCAAACATTTAAAGAAGAGTTAACATCTCTTCTTCTAAAACTATTCCAAAAAATAGAAAAGGAAGGAAAACTTACAATATAATTTGAGGCTATCATTATTCTTATTGTTTATAACATTATCCTTATTAACAATATCCAGAAAAGGACTACATTAACAAAAAGGAAACTGTAGGCCAATATACCTGGTGAAAATGAATGCAAAAATTTTGAGACGCCTGGGTGGCTCAGTTGGTTTGGCTGCTCCCTTTGGCTCAGGTCATGATCCCAGTGTCCTGGGATCCAGTCCCGCATTGGACTCCTTGCTCAGCGGGGAGCCTGCTCCTCTCTCTGCCTCTGCCTGCCGCTCTGCCTGCTTGTGTTCTCTCTCTCTGACAAATAAATAAATAAAATCTTTAAAAAAAAAGAAAATGAATGCAAAAAGTTTTAAAAATAAAATGTTATCAAATCAAAGCCAATAGTACATTAAAAGAATCATTCACTGCAATCAAGTGGGAAGTATTCTCTGGATCCTAGGGTGGTTCACACTTGCAAATCAAACAATGTGGCACTTAATATTAATAAAAAAAAATGTTAAGAATAACTCATACCCAAAAACTAAATAATTAAGCTAAAATAGGCCGAAGACATGAAAAATATTTTTCCAAAGAAATCATGGAGATGGCCAACAGACACAGGAAAAGATGCTCAACATCAGTCAACATCAGGGAGAAAACAGGTCAAAACTGCCATGAGATCTCACCTCATCCCTGTCAGAATGGCTAATATTAACAACACAGGTAACCAATGGGTTTGGCAAGGACGAGGAGTAAGGGGAACATTTTTCTAATGTTGGTGGGAATCCAGACTGATGCAACTACTCTGGACAACAGTATGGAGGTCCCCCAAAACACTAAAATATATTACTGCTCTATGATTCAGCAATTACACTACCAGGTATTTACCCAAAGGATTAAAAAAAATAGTGATTCAAGGGAAACATTCACCCTGATGTTTATAGCAGCATTATCAACAACAGGCAAATTATGGAAAAAAACAAAATGTCCATCAACTGATGAATGAATAAAGAAAAGGTCACACACACACACACACACACACACACACACACACACATGCACATACACACACACAATGGACTACTACTCATCCATTAAAAATAATGAAATTTTGCCACTTACAAGATGTGGATGGAGCTAGAGACAATTATGCTAAGTGAAATAAGTCAGTTGAGGAAAATACAAATATCATTAATTTCATTCATAGGTGGAATTTAAGAAATAAAACAAACAAATATGGGGCGAAGAGAGTAAGCCAAGAAATAACTCTTAACTATAGAGAAAAAACTGATGGTTACTCTAGCAGAGGTGGATGGGATGTGATGGGTTTAATAATTGATGGGTACTAAGGTGGACCTTTATTGTGATGAGCACTAGGAGATATATGTAAGTGATTAATCATTAAATTCTACACCTGGAATTAATATTGCACTGTTGGTTAACTAATTGGAATTTAATTTAATTTAATTTAATTTAAATTTTGAGAAATAATAAGGATATGTCACATATACACGGTGAAACATTACTCAGCTCTAAACAAAAACAAACAACAATAACAACAACAAAAACCACAATCTTGTGACAATTTAGATGGACCTACAGGGTATTACCCTAAACCAAACAAAGAAAAATACCATATAATTTTACTTCTTTGTGGAATCTAGAAAACAAAACAAATGAACAAATAAATAAAACAAGCAATAAATAAATAAAATCTTAAAAAAAAGGGGGCGCCTGGGTGGCTCAATAGGTTAAGCCTCTGCCTTCAGCTCAGGTCATGATCTCAGGGTCCTGGCGTCAAGCCCCGCATGGGGCTCTCTGCTCAGTGGGGAGCCCGCTTCGCCTTCTCTCTCTGCCTGCCTCTCTGCCCACTTGTGATCTCTCTCTCTGTCAAATAAATAAATAAAATCTTTAAAAAAATAAAAAAATAAAACAAGCAAAATAAACTCATTGATACAGAAAACAAATTGAAGGTTATCAAGTGATGGAGGATGGGGAGATAAGTCAAGTAGGTTAATGTGATTCAAAGGCACCCAATTTCAGCTAGGAATTAAATATGTCATAGGAATTAAGAGTCCAGCAACTGGAGTATAGTTAGTAACATTATAATAACTTTGTAAGGTTACAGACTACAGGCACACTTACCGTGTTGAAGATTTTGTAATTTATATAATTGTCAAATTAATATGGTATATCTTCAGCTAAAATAATATTGTATGTCAATTTTATTTCAATTAAAAAAGTAAACAGCATTTAAATACTAAATACAAATAAATAGAATACTAATCTATAAAAAATCATTTAAGTGAGGAAAAAAAAACCAGAATGTCTATTAGCCTTTATTATAATGAACCAGGTCTACATACAATGAACTTCCTTAAGTTTTGTTTTTCTGGGAAAGTCTTTGTCTCTTCCTCACTTCATTTTTTTAAAAAAATATTTATTTATTCAAGATTGAAAGTGAGAGAGAGAGCAGGAGCAAGGGAGAGTGACAGAGGGAAAGGGGGAGGGAGAAGCTCAAGCAGGATTCCTGCTGGATGTGGAGCCTGAGAGAACCCTGAGATCACAACCTGACACAAAATCAAGAGTTGGATACACAATAGACTGAACCACCCAGGTGCTCCTCTTCTTCACTTTCTTAAGGATAATTTTGCCAAGCACTATATTCTTGGTTGCTAGGTGTTTGTTTGTTTTTCTTTCTGCAGTGTTTGTTTGTTTTTCTTTCAGCACTTTTAGTAATAGCATCCCTTTCACTTCTAGCCTGAATGATTTTTGATGAGAAACCCACCAATAGTGATATAGAGATTCCCATGTATGTGATAAATTGCTTTCCTAATTCTCCTTTCAAAATTATCTCTATGAATTTTGACAATTTGATTTTGATACATGTTTTAGTGTAGTCCTTTTTGAGTGTATCATATTTGGGATCCTATGGTTTTCATGAATTTCCTTCCCATATTTTAGACATATGAAATATGTTAAATTATTTATTTTAATTTTTAAAATTATTTTTAAAGATTTTATTTATTCATTTTAGAAATAGAGAGAGAGAGGAAGCACAACCAGGAGGGAGAGACAGAGGGAGAAACAGAATCCGTGCTGAGCCAGTAGCCAGATAAGGGGCTTAATCCCAGAACCTGGTTATCATGACTGAGCCAAAGGCAGACATTTAACCATTGAGCCACCCAGGTTCCCCATCATGTAATTATTTAAGAAAGTTTTGTGTCTCCCTCTTTCTTCTCCTACCTCTTCCTCCTATTCTTCTCCACCTATTCCTCCTCCTATAATGCCTTCTTCACTCTTTTTCATTCTGTTTTTCCTTTTGTACTTCTGACCGGATAATTTCAAATAACCTGTTTTTTTTAGTTCACATACTCGTTCTTCTGTTTTCAAGTGTGCTGTTGAAAAGTTTTTTTTGTTGTTGTTGTTAGTTCTGTTTTGTTTTGTTTCAGCTTTGTTATTTCTGTTTTGTTTGTTGTTTAGCTTCCAAATTTGTTTAGTTATTTTTTACAGTTTCCCTCTCTTTGTTGATTATCCCATTTTGGTCAGGCATTTTTTTCTGATTTGTTTAATTATCTGTATCCTTTATAATTCACTGACGCTTCTTCAAGACAACCATTTTTGAATTTATTACTAAGCATTTTACTGATCTCCCATTCTTTTAGCTTAAATACTGTTTTTTTTTTTTAATTTATTGTCTTGGGTTTTTTTTTTTCCCTGATTCCTCATGTTTCTTTCAGCATTTGATGTCTATACATTTAAAGAAATAGTTATCTCTTACAGTCTTTACTAAGTGATTCTAAATCCAAAAGAACTTCAACAATCAGACTAAGAGATTCTGGCAACCCTTAAACAGAAAACTTCTCTACTTTTCCTTTGTTCTTAGCTGCACCCACAAAATTATGCCTGGTCAAACAGTTATCCTGGTGACATAAGATAAAATCTGGTTTCTTGGGGCACAAAGAGGAAGGATGGGATTTAAGAGGCCCAGATAACTCTTTTTCCTTCATCCCTGGGGATAAGCTTCAGGCTATGTAACTTCTCTGAATCTCAAGGGGCTTTTCTGGGCTGCTTGAATTTTTTTTTTGGTCCCATCTCCGTTATTCTTTAATATCTTAGTAGTGTAAAATATGCTGACTCATCAGTACTTTATGTGGGATGAAACAGAAAAATCTCCACTATTCAATACATTCAAAATTATAGGGATGCTAGATGGTTGGCCCAGTTTTTCTTCCTTTCTGAAAAGGAGAAATCATGGGCTGATAGTATCATTTTCAGACTTCATCTGTGCTGACTTAAGGATGGGGTTAATGCAGGTAACATAAAATTGCCCTTAGTACCTGGTTCCATGCACTTTTCTCAATTTTGTGCTCATTCGAGGTACTACAGTTCCTTAACTGTATCCTGAGCTTTTAATGAAAATAATTTGAACAAAATATTGTTATTGAATTGATGTTTCCTGAGGGAATAGGGTTTCCTAACCATAAATCTTGCTAATGTCACATTTTTTAAAAGATTTTATTAATTTATTTGACAGATAAAGAGATCACAAGTAGGCAGAGAGTCAGGCAGAGAGAGAGAGAGATGGGGAAACAGGCTCCCTGCTAAGCAGAGAGCCAGATGAGGGCCTTGATCCCAGGACCCTGATATCATGACCTGAGCCAAAGGCAGAGGCTTAACCCACTGAGCCACCCAGGTGCCTCCTAATGTCACTCTTTAGGAATATTTCAGGCTACTCAGTGTAGAAAATGTGCATTCCAAATTCCAGACTTTGGTTTGGTATGTCTCCCTCTCTGCTTTTTTCCCATTCAATTTTCCTCCCCTGCCCCCGTAATCCTCCACACTATCCTTTATGTTCCACATATGAATGAAACCATATGATAAATGACTCTCGGCTTGACTCATTTCACTTAGCATAATTCCCTCAATCCCCATCCATGTTGAGTAAAAGTGGAGTATCCATCCTTCATGATGGCTGAGTAATATTCCACTGTGTATATCTTCTTTATCCATTCATCTGTTGGAGGGCATCTCAGCTCCTTCCACTGTTTGGCTATTGTGGATATTGCTGCTATGAACATTGGAGTGCATATGGCCCTTCTTTTCACTACATCTGTATCTTTGGAGCAAATACCAAGTAGTGCAATTGCTGAGTTGCAGCTTACCTCTGTTGTTAACATCTTGAGGAACCTCCATACAGTTTTACAGGGTAGTTGTACCAGCTTGCATTCTAACCAATAGTTCAGGAGGGTTCCGCTTTCTCCACATCTTCTCCAACCTTTGTTGTTTCTTGTTAATTTTTTTTTTTGTTTTTTTTTGTTTTGTTTTGTTTTCTTTTCTGAAGCTCGCTCTTTTTATTTGTTTTTCGATACACTTAAGAATTACTTGTGGCAAGCAGTTTGCATGCATTTTTCTTTTTTATTTTAATTTGCTTATTTTCAGCGTAACAGTATTCATTGTTTTTGCACCACACCCAGTGCTCCATGCAATATGTGCCCTATCTATTACCCACCACCCTCTTCCCCAACCTTCCACCCCCCGCCCCTTTAAAGCCCTCAGGTTGTTTTTCAGAGTCCATAGTCTCTCACGGTTCATCTCCCCTTCCAATTTCTCTCAACTCTTTTCTCCTGTCCATCTCCCATGTCCTCCATGTTTTATGTTATGCTCCACAAATAAGTGAACCATATGATACTTGACTCTCTCTGCTTGACATATTTCACTCAGCATAATGTCTTCCAGTCCCGTCCATGTTGCTACAAAAGTTTGGTATTCATCCTTTCTGATAGAGGCATAATACTCCATCGTGCATATATACCACATCTTCCTTATCCATTCGTCCATTGAAGGACATCTTGGTTCTTTCCACGACCTTGACCGTGGTCATGGCTGCAATAAACTTTGGGGTACTGATGGCTCTTCTTTTCACTACACCTGTATCTTTGGAGTAAATACCCAGCAGAGCAATTGCAGGGTCATAGGGAAGCTCTATTTGTAATTTCTTGAGGAATATCCACACTGTTCTCCAAAGTGGCTGCACAAAATTGCATTCCAACCAACAGTAAAAGAGGGATCCCATTTCTCCACAACCTCTCCAACCCATGTTGTTTCCTGTATTGCTATTTTGGCCATTCTAAGTGGTGTCAGGTGGTATCTCAATGTGGTTTTAATTTGAAACTCCCTGATGGCTAGTGATGATGAACATTTTTTCATGTGTCTGATAGCCATTTGTATGTCTTCATTGGAGAAGTGTCTGTTCATAACTTCTGCCAATTTTTGATATGATTATCTGTTTTGTGTGTGTTGAGTTTGAGGAGTTCTTTATAAAACTTGGATATCAACCTTTTGTCTGTACTCTCATTTGTAAATATCTTAGCCCATTCCATGGGCTGTCTCTTTGTTTTGTTGACTGTTTCCTTTGCTGTGCGAAGCTTTTGATCTTGATGAAGTCCCAAAAGTTCACTTTTGTTTTTGTTTCCTTTGCCTTTGGAGACATATCTTGAAAGAAGTTGCTGTGGCTGATATCAAAGACGTTTCTGCCTATGTTCTCCTCTAGGATTCTGATGGATTCCTGTCTCACATTGAGGTCTCTTATCCATTTTGAGTTAAACATTGTGTACAGTGTAAGAGAATGGTCGAGTTTCATTCTACATATCGCTGTCCAGTTTTCCCAGCACCATTTATTGAAGAGACTGTCTCTTTTACATTATATATTTTTCCCAGTTTTGTCGAAGATTATTTGACCATAGAGTTGAGGGTCCATATCTGGGCTATCCACTCTGTTTCACTGTTCAAAGTGTCTGTTTTTATCCAGTACCATGCTGTCTTGGTCATCACAGCTATGTAGTAAAGCTTGAAATCAGGTAACGTGATGCAACCAGTTTTGTTTTTCTTTTCAACATTTCTTTCACAATTCGGGGTCTCTTCTGATTCCATACAAATTTTAGGATTATTTGCTCCAGCTCTTTGAAAAATACCAGTGGAATTTTGATCGGAATGGCAGTAAAAGTATAGATTGCTCTAGGCAGTATAGACATTTTAACAATGTTTATTCTTCCAATCCAAGAGCATGGAACAGTCTTCCATCTTTTTGTGTCTTCTTCAATTTCTTTCATGAGTGTTCTGTAGTTCCTCGAGTACAGATCCTTTACCTCTTTGGTTAGGTTTATTCCCAGGTATCTTATGGTTCTTGGTGCTATACTAAATGGAATCGATTCTCTAATTTCCCTTTCTGTATTTTCGTTGTTAGTGTATAAGAAAGCCACTGATTTCTGTCCATTGACTTTGTATCCTGCCACGTTACTGAATTGCTGTATGAGTTCTAGTAGTTTGGGGGTGGAGTCTTTGGGGTTTTCCATATCAAGAATCATGTCATCTGTGAAGAGAGAGAGTTTGACTTCTTCCTTGACAATTTGGATACCTTTTATTTCTCTTTGTTGTCTGATTGCCATTGCTAGAACTTCAGATACTATGTTGAACAAGAGTGGTGAGAGTCGACATCCTTGTCATGTTCCTGATCTCAACGGGAAGGCTGCAAGCTTTTTGCCATAGAGGATGATATTTGCTGTGGGTCTTTCATAGATAGATTATATGAAGTTCAGGAATGTTCCCTCTATCCCTATACTTTGAATTGTTTTCAACAGGAACAGATGCTGGATTTTGTCAAATGCTTTTTCTGCATCAATTGAGAGGACCATGTGGTTCTTCTCTCTTCTCTTATTGATTTGTTCTATCATTTTTATTGATTTGCGAATGTTGAACCATCCTTGTAACCCTGGGATTAATCCCACCTGGTCATGGTGGATAATCTTTTTAATGTGTTGCTGGATCCTGTTTGCTAGGAGCTTGTTGAGAATCTTAGCATCCATATTCATCAGTAATATTGGACTGAAATTCTCCATTATGGTAGGGTCTTTGCCTGGTTTGGGGATCAGGGTAATGCTGGCTTCATAAAAAGAGTCTGGATGTTGTTCTTCTGCTTGAATTATTTGAAACTCCTTAAGGGAAATTGGTGTTATTTCTTCTTTGAAAGTTTGGTAGAATTCCCCAGGGAATCCATCAGGTCCTGGGCTCTTGTTGTTTGGGAGGTTTTTGATCATTGCTTCAATCTCATTACTAGATATTGGTCTATTCAGGTTGTCAATTTCTTCCTGGTTCAATTTTGTGTTTTTAGTTTTCCAGGAATGGATCCATTTCATCTAGGTTGCTTAGCTTATTGGCATATACTGTTGGTAATAATTTCTGATGATTGTTTCTATTTCCTTGGTGTTAGTTGTGATCTCTCCCTTTTCATTCATAATTTTATTAATTTGGACTTTCTCTCTTTTCTTTTGGATTAGTGTGGCCTATGGTTTATCAATCTTATTGATTCTTTCCAAGAACCAGCTTCTAGTTTCATTGATACATTCTACTGTGTCTCTGGTGTCTACCTCATTGATCTCTGCTCTAATCTTGATCATTTCCCTTCTTGCGTGTGGAGTTGGTTTGATTTGTTGTTGATTCTCCAGTTCTTTAAGGTGTAGAGAGAGCTGGTGTATTCTGGATTTTTCAATTTTTTTGAGGGAGGCTTGGATGGCTATGAATTTCCACCTTAGAACCGCGTTTGCTGTATCTCATAGGTTTTGGAACGAAGTGTCTTCATTCTCGTTAGTTTCCTTGAATTTTTAAGTTCTTCTTTGATCTCCTGGTTGATTCAAGCATTGTTAAGCAAGGTGGTCTTTAGCTTCCAGGTGTTTGAGTTCCTTCTGAACTTTTCCTTGTGATTGAGCTCCAGTTTCAAAGCATTATGATCTGAGAATATGCAGGGAATAATGTCAGTCTTTTGGTATCGGTTGAGTCCTGCTTTGTGACCCAGTATGTGCTCTATTCTGGAGAAGGTTCCATGTGCACTTGAGAAGAATGAGTGTTCTGTTGATTTAGGGTGGAATGTTCTGTATATGTCTATGAGGTCCATCTGGTCCAATGTTTCATTCAATGCTCTTATTTCTTTATTAATTTTCTGCTTCAATGATCTGTCTATTACTGAGAGAGGCATATTAAGATCTCCTACTATAAATATATTCATATCAATGTGACTCTTTTTTTTGATTAATAGTTTTCTTATCTAATTTGTTCCTCCCATATTGGTTGCATAGATATTTACAATTGTTAGATCGTCTGGGTGAATAGTCCCTTTAAGAATGATGGAGTGTCCTTCTGTATCTCTGACTACAGTCTTTAGCTTAAAATCTAATTTATCTGATATGAAAATCACTACCCCATCCTTCTTTTGGCCCACTGGCATGAAACTTGCTTCTCTATCCCTTCACTTTCAGTCTGGGTGTATCCTTAGGTTCAAAATGGGTCTCTTGAAGACAGCATATGGATGTGTCCTATCGTTTTATCCAATCTGCAGCCCTGTGTCATTTTATGGGCACATTTAGGCCATTCACTTTGAGAGTGATTATTGATAGATACGTTTTGATTGACATCATGTTACCTTTGAAGTTTTCTTCCGTAGATTGTCTCCATATTTCTGTTCAGTGATATTCTTCAGATTTTTTCTCTTTTATAGAACCCCTCTTAAAATTTCCTGCAGTGTCAGCTTGCTAGTTGCATTGTCTTTTAAGCATTGCCGGTCTTGGAAACTCTTTATCTCTCCATCCATTTTGAATGTCAGTCTTGCTGGATAAAGTATTCTTGGCTGCATTTTCTTCTCATTTCATCCTCTGAATATATCTTTCCAGCCCTTCCTGGCTTGCCAGGTCTCTGTCACAGGTCTGACATTATTCTAATGGGTTTTCCTCTGTATGTAAGGTGCCTCTTTGTCCTAGCTGCTTTTAAGAGGGTCTGTCTAGAAGCATAATTCTTCATTTAACTATTAGGTGTCATGAGGACTTTCGAGAATCTAAAATCTTGGGGGGAAACGGTTCTGCCTCTAGTACATGAATGTTGTTTCCATTTGTGAGATTGGGAGAATTTTCATAGACAACTTGTCCCATTATATCCTCTAGACTTCTTTCTTTTTCCTCCCTTCAGTGATTCCAATAATTCTGACATTGGAACGTTCCATGGCATCATTTATTTCCCTCATTCTGTGTTCGTGGCTTCTGAGCTGTTTGTTCCAGGCTTCCTCCTGATCCTTTCTCTCTATCTGTTTGTCCTCCAGATCACTAATTCTATCTTCTGCCTCAGTTACCCTTGCTTTTAGAGAATTTAGATTAGATTGGAATTCATTGAGAACATTTTGGACATCATCCCTGGTGGCTTTCAGTTCTGCCCTAACATTGTGAGCATCATCCCTGGTGGCTTTCAGGTCTGCCCTAATCAATTCCATTTGGTCATCCATGGCTTTTTCCAACCTAGCTATTGCCTGGATAATTGTTAGCCTGAATTCCATTTCCAACATATTGTCTATGTCGATAGCCATTAGCTCTGTTGCAGAAGGTCCATCCTCTGTATTTTTCTTCTGTTGGTCATTCCTCCTCCTACTTATGTTGGTAAGAGATGAATGAACAGATGCAGCTGGATGTATTGATTGTGGTGCAGTCAAGGTGCACCCTGGAACGCTTCTGTGCAGTCAGGATTCCCCAACCAAATGAGAGAAATAAAAAAAGGAAAAGAAATAGAAAAGAAGAAAAAAAAAGAAAAGAAAAAGAGAGAGAGAGAGAGAGAGAGAGCGAGCGAGAGAGAGACAGGAAAAAAGGGAAAATAGAAGAGAAGGCTCAGCCCAAATGGGCCCCAAGGTAAGATTTATGAAGTATACAAATAAAAACAGACAAACAAAAAGACTGATAAAAGTATATGGCAATGAGGAAGAAGCTCATCAGAAAGAACCCCAAGTATAAGTTTTATATCCTATCAGGACAAACACAAATACACAGAAACAGTGGTGGAAGGAAAAGATGGGAGAGTGGTTATAAATTCTCAGTGTGGGCGAGGAAGGTTATTTTGATTCTTCCTGGATGTATCTTGATGTTTTTGTAAAGGGACTCAACTTTCCTAAGATAAAGAGCAATTCAAAATTGGTTTACCTCTTTCTCCAAGAGAAGCCTCAGAATGCTCTGCAGAGCTGCTGGCAGAGTAGGTTCTGAGTCACGGTCCCTGGGGATGCAAAATCTCCTCCTTGTATCCAATACCACGGCAGCGGTGGCTGTCTGGGCATTTCCAGACTGCCAGAGCGGTTCCAAGCAGTGATCGCACACTGAGATTTTCTCGCTGGCCCAGTCTTGGAATGCCTGGTTTTTCAGGATGTCAGAGCTCCTGGCTAGCAACTGTGTGCACCTCTCCCAGGGGAGAGTGTGGGACGCGTGAGTTTCAGGAATGCCTTCTCGCCAGGTTCCCAGCCCCTCATGGGAGCCAGACCCCACTCGTTCTCAGATGCATTGGCGGCTCAGGTGTGCTGGAGGTTGAGGGACCAAGACCTGGTTTCACCACAGTACTCTCTCTGGCTCAGCGCCAGGGGAGGCTGTCCTGGGTCCGGGGACTTAAGCCCCTGTCCCTAAATGCCCCGATTCCCACAATTTCTCCACGTGATGCTTTGCTTTTTTTTTTTTTTTTTTTTTTTTTTGAGTGCTTTCAACCAGACTCCAAGGTAATGCTGGTCCCCAGACGCAGGGCACTCTCCTATTGGGGTATTACTTTCCAATTGGTAGCCTCTGGTGGCTCCCTCCCCCTTTTGTTTATCTTCTGATATCAGTCTGACGTTCCCACTCTGCTTTACCTGCCACTGGTGTCTTTTGCTCCTGTAGAGATCCAGACGTGTGTAATTCTGCTCTCAGGCTGATTTCATGGGTGATTGGAGTGCTTTGGTAGGTAATCAGCTCACTTTAGGATACAGGTTGAAATGGCGCCTCCTCCTACGTCCCCAACATCTTGACTCTCCTCTCGTTTCTTGTTAAATTTTTGCCATTAGAAATGGTGTAAGGAGGTACCTCATTGTGTTTTTGATTTATAGTTCCCTGAAAACTAGGGATGCTGAACATTTTTTTTTTATGTGTTAGTGAGCTATTTGTATGCATTCTTTGGAGAAGTGACTGTTCAGGTCTTCTCCCCATTTCCTGGCTAGAATGATTGCTTTTTGTGCATGCTAAGTTTGAAAAGTTCACTACAGATCTTGGGTATGAGCCCTTTATCTGAAATGTCATTTACATTTATCTTCTCTGATTCTGTGGGTTGCATCTTAGTTTTATGGCTTGTTTTCTTTGTTGTGGAAAAGCTTTTTATCTTGATGAGGTCCCAATAGTTCATTTTTCCTTTTGTTTTCTTTGCCTTTAGAAACCTACATTGAAAGACGTTGCTGTGGCCAGTGTTGAAGAGGTTACTGCCTATGTTCTCCTCTAGGATTTTGATAGATTCCTGTCTCACCTAGAGGTCTTTCAACCACTTTTTTTTTACATAAAGAA
>NW_025721453.1:0-15000 GCF_922984935.1 Meles meles
GCCAGGTGCTGCGACGGCCAAAGCTCAACTCTTCTCTTTGCCTAGTTCTTTTTTTTTTTTTTTTTTTTAAAGATTTTATTTATTTATTTGACAGAGAGAGATCACAAGCAGGCAGAGAGGCAGGCAGAGAGAGTGAGAGGGAAGCAGGCTCCCTGCCGAGCAGAGAGCCCGATGCGGGACTCGATCCCAGGATCCTGAAATCATGACCCGAGCCGAAGGCAGCGGCCCAAACCACTGAGCCACCCAGGCGCCCCATTTTTTTTTTTTTTAATATTTTATTTATTTGACAGAGAGAAATCACAACTAGACAGAGAGGCAGGCAGAGAGAGAGAAGGAGGCAGGTTCCCCGCGGAGCAGAGAGCCTGATGCGGGGCTCGATCCCAGGACCCTGAGACCATGACCTGAGCCGAAGGCAGAGGCTTTAACCCACTGAGCCACCCAGGCGCCCCTCTTTGCCTAGTTCTTAAAAGGCCTGATTCTCCTGTCTTCCTGGTAGAGGGACCGAGCCACACCCTCCCATCCTGCCGGACACCCCGTGCAAATACTTCCACTTGAAGAGGGCTTTCACCTCGTTCCGAAAGTAAACAAACTACACCCACCCACACCCATCCCGTGGTCACCAATCCCTAAAACCAACCCACAGAAACCCAGCGGGTCTTCTGCAGCCCAAGGGTGCTTTAGAGAGTCACTCTCTTCAACACACCTTAGGCTCAAGGACGTGCTGCTGTCTCTCTTTCTCTGGCACAATTCCATCCAGGGATGAGCCTCGTACTGTATCGGCAAGATACAGTGCTCCTGGGAGCCGGGGACAGCAGACAACACTCACCGGATGATAGCACCCTACCTTTGGAATGACGTCCATACCTAAGCATGGTCTCTGGAAATCTTTGACATTGGCGTGCCTCTGCCGAGATCATTGCTTGGGACACTCCAGCCTCTAGAGCCGATCTTGTCTATGTTCCTCTGACCGTTACTTGCCCTTACTGTTCGCCTGATATTTTGCCTGATTGTTTATGGAGAGATTATATCCCTTCTGGCAAGAGCTGAATGTGAATCCTCTGCTCACCCCACCATGGAGAAGAATATGCACAGGCCCACACCCCTCTTCTCCTTCTCCACCATGTTGATGGAAAATGTGGGCCGCCCTCCCTCCGTCCTGTCAAAACCCAAACCTGAGATAAGGTTTAGATGTAAAGGAAACCAGAATACTGTGTTGAACTACAGACACTTCTTTTTTTTTTTTTTTTTTTAGATTTTATTTACTTATTTGACAGACAGAGATCACAAGTAGGAAGAGAAGCAGGCAGAGAGAGAGAGGAGGAAGCAGGCTCCCTGTGAGCAGAGAGCCTGATGCGGGGCTCGACCCCAGGACCCTGGGATCTTGACCTGAGCCGAAGGCAGAGGCTTAACCCACTGAGCCACCCAGGCGCCCCAACTACAGACACTTCTAAAACGTAGCAGCAGGGGCGCCTGGGTGGCTCAGTGGTTTAGGCCACTGCCTTCGGCTCAGGTCATGATCTCAGGGTCCTGGGATCGAGTCCCGCATCGGGCTCTCTGCTCGGCAGGGAGCCTGCTTCCCTCTCACTCTCTCTGCTTGCCTCTCTGCCTACTTGTGATCTCTCTCTGTCAAATAAATAAATAAAATCTTAAAAAAAAATAAAATATTTAAAACGTAGCAGCAGCATCAGCAGCAGCAGCAGAAAACACACACACCCCCCCCCCCCAACTGCAGGTGCAAGGAGGGAGAGATAACTCTCCCCCCTTTCTCCCCTGAAGCATCCTCTGCCCATTCCCCTGGGAGATGTCTCCCCTATCGCAGAAGGGGGAGTGAGTGACATCCTTTTTTCTTTCTTTCTTTCTTTCTTTCTTTCTTTCTTTCTTTCTTTCTTTCTTTCTTCTTCTTCTTCTTCTTCTTCTTCTTCTTCTTCTTCTTCTTCTTCTTCTTTTGAGTGAGTGAGTGAGTGAGAGAGGGGGGGGGAACACACACACACACGCATGTATATATGTATATACGCACATATATGTATATGTGTACACACACGCACGCACACACATCTATTCTGGGCGTGCGGAAGCAGGGGGAGGGGCAGGGCAGGCAGAGGGAGAGGGAGAAGCAGGCTCCCCGCTGAGCAAGGAGCCTGAAGTGGGACTCGATCCCAGGAATGTGGGATCAGGACCTGAGCCAAAGGCAGCCGCTTACCCTTAAGGGACTAAGCCACCCAGATACCCTGTGAGGGACATTCTTATCTTCAAGGACAGGAAGTTGAGAATGAACATGAGAATTCTGGACAAACTGATCTTGTTTGTTTGTTTGTTTGTTTGTTTCTTTCTTTCTTTCTTTCCTCCAAAATCGTGTGTTCTTGTAGACTCCCCACACAGTGTAGTTACTCTGCCACAATCGCCTCTTCTTTTTTTTTTTTTTTTTTTTTAAGATTTATTTATTTATTTGACAGAGAGAGAGATCACAAGTAGGCAGAGAGGCAGGCAGAGAGAGAGGAGGAAGCAGTCTCCCTGCAGAGCAGAGAGCCCGATGCGGGGCTCGATCCCAGGACCCTGAGATCATGACCTGAGCCGAAGGCAGCGGCTTAATCCACTGAGCCACCCAGGCGCCCCACAATCGCCTCTTCTTGTTCAACCCAATATACCAGCAACTAGGATTTGCTCCTTCTCAGGGTCTGGCTTTCCTCGGGAGGGCTTTTTCATGGGACACTTTTAGGAAACAAATTTGTAGGCTCCTTTTCCTGTTACTCTGTCTCATGTCAATGTCATCCTTAGGGTCTGCCACCAACCCTGAGGTCTTCCTTTCCAGCATCTTTGAATCCTCCCTCCTTCATGACCTCGTTCCTTCCGTGCACAGCCCTCCGCTCGGCTCCCGTGCCCCCCCCCCCCCCACCAAGGCCAGACATATGGGTGATGGCCTCTCCAAGCTAAACATACTCTTACTGTATGACACAGCAATCCTGCTCCTTGGTATGCATCGATGACCCAAACGAGTTGAAGATGGATGTCTGCACAGAAACCGACACGCAGACGTTCACGGCCCCTTCACTAGGAACGGCTTGAACCTGGAGGCAATCAAGAAGTCCCTCAGGAGGAGAATGGATCCAGAGACTGGGGTACATCCAGGCCACGAAAGAAATGGCTCTCGGGGCTTTGGAAAGAGATGAGCGAGCTCTGGGGAGCTATGGGGAGCCAGGTAGGGAAACTCCCGCGTGTCTTGCTGACTGAGAGAAGCCGGTCAGAAGAGAAGAGGTGAACCCACCTCACGGTTCCAACTCCATGTGACATGCTGAAGGAGGCCAAACGATGGAGAGGGTCACGAGATCAGTAGGCTGGAGAGCCGAGTATGAACTGTAGCAGACAGCATCATGGACGGACAGGTGTGGGCAGAGGGTTTCTCCCCCTCTTGGACCAGGTTTGGCTTCAAAGGAGTGCAGCCCAAATTGGAACCAAAGGAGGCAGGATGCTTCCCGAAAAATCTCAAGGAAAAGTACTGCAAGCAACAGGAATAGCTACTGGTCAGGCTCTGGAGGAAAGGGTGGAGAGATTCAGCCCGTTGGCCTGAAAGTTGGCGGTAACTGTCTTCTCCCAGAATATGGAGGCATCGGAGTAGTTCTAGATGACGTGGAGTATTTTCTTACTTAGGGACGGTGACATTCTGAGGAAATATAGAGACTGAAAAAAAATCATGATTGCGATGGCATCCCGTGAAACTACTCAGTCCACTGAAGTGGTGAAATCTTGCCCCGTGTGAGTAATTTCCATGGCAGGCAGGCGAAAGGGACAACAAAGATCCATCGGCTGCCAGGGGTTTTGGTGGGGGTGGAGGGTGTGGGGTGGGGGGGCTGGGGGGGAGGGTGCAGGTGGGTGGGTAGGGTGACTAGGCAGAGCACAGAGGATTTTTAAGGCGGTGGAACCATTCAGAGAGCTACTGTGGTGGTGAGATACCTTTGTCGAAACCCACAGAAGGAGGGGTGCCTGGGTGGCTCAGTGAGTCAAGTCTCTGCCTTCGGCTCTGGTCATGACCTCCGGGTCCTGGGATCGAGCCCCGAATCGGGCTCTCTGCTTGGCGGGGAGCCTGCTTTCCCCTTTCTCTCTGCCTACTTGTGATCTGTCTGTCTGTCTGTCTGTCTGTCCGTCCGTCTCTCTCTCTCTCTCTCTCTCTCTCTGTCAAATAAATAAATAAAATCGTTATAAAAAGGAAAACAAAACCCCAGAGAATGGACAATGTTGGGCTCTGAGTGGGTGATGATGATGCCTCAGTGTGGATTCATCCCTTGTAAGCGATACACCAGGTTTGCCACGGATGGTCGGTTGGTCGGTAGGCTTCTGGGGGAGTGGGAAGCTCTCAGGGAGCAGGCCTGTGCCTCTGAGTGTTGGGGGGCGGGGCAGGGGCCAGTGAGCCGTGACCGATGGCAGAGCAGGTGCCCTGTGGGTACTGCCCGTATTCTCCAGTGAATTTGGCTGTGAACCCAAAACCACTCAGAATAAGTAAATAAGTAAGTAAGTAAGTGAATAAACAAATAAATACAAACAAAGGCCCATGAAACGTGCGTGCGCGCACGCGCGCACGCACACGCACACACACACACACACACACACACACACACACACACACACACGAAGGAACAAACCCCAAAACAGACAGACAGGCAGACCGGATGTGGAGCTGCCGGGGAAATGGCCAAGCAAGAATTGCAGAGATGGGTTTGGTGCAAAAGGGTGCTTTTCTTACAGCACGGGGACAGGACCTGTGGGCAGAAAGAGCCGTGCTGGGATTGTGAGGGGTCACTGGTGATACGGTTTCCAGTTAGTGGGGGTTAGGGATGAGGTCAGTCTCCAAGGAATGTGTGTATGGTGCGAGCAAGGTCTCCGAGACCTTGCGGGGCTCCCCGCTGTCAAGGTGAGGTGAGTCCCTCTTGTTTTAGCCAAGCGTGAGTCATGGGACCCTTTCGATGTGTGTCTGTGGACCCCGTGTTGGAAGAGGGATGTTAGCCTATCGTGGGCATGGGTGGCTGTCGGAGTGAAGGGACACTGACTAGAGCGAATCCTCACGGGTAAAGCATGGAACGAAATCCTTGAGGGAGTTGTAGGGGTGTTCCACCCTCTATGTGTGTCAGGGATTCATCAGTGGGTTACAAGTGGTCAGGGGACCTCGCTGTTGCCTCCTTTCTCTTGCCTTGGCTCTCTTCATCTGGTCCGAGTGACATTCCAGGTGGACAATCTCCCTGCTGGGGTGGGGGTGTTTGGTCGTGGTGGTGGACACACATTCTCCTCTACCTGCTTAGGGTCTGTGGCTGGGCCTAGGATGGCGACCGACAGAAGAGGTTCCCTGGAGAAGGGCATCCAACCGTGGGTAGGTGTTTGCCTGCCCAGGGGCGCCTTCCCAAGGGCCTAAAGACGGGGACTCGAGGGGTGCCTGGGTGGTTCGGTAGGTTGGGCCTCCGCCTTCCACTCAGGTCATGATCTCCGGGTCCTGGGATCGAGCCCTGCATCGGGCTCTCTGCTCGATGGGGAGCTTGCTTCCCGCCCCCCCCCCCCGGCCCCCCCTCTCTGCCTACTTGTGATCTCTGTCTCTCCAATAAGTCAATAAGATAAAATCTTAAAAAAAAGAAGAAAAGAAAAGAAAAGAAAAATGAAAGACAAGACAAGACAAGACAAGACAAGACAAGACAAGACAAGACAAGACAAGACAGGGACTCGATCCACGAAGAACGGACAAGACCAGGGGGTTTGGGCAAGGGGCAGGCAGGCCGTGGCAAAGACAGCCCCGGGAGGACGGGGGTGGGGGTGGGGGTGGGGGGGGGGGGGCCTGGTTGAAGAAGTTTCATCGACATGGACGGTTCAGACCCTAATTCTCTGGCTCCCCTCTCCTGTCTCTGGTGATGGAGGCTGGCTTTCTGCTTCCTGGTTCCTACAAGGAGTGGAATTTGAGATAACTGACGTGCCACAGTGGGCACCTTTTCGGGGTGACAGGTTCTGGTTTCCTTCAGGGCAGTCTGGGGAAGTGGCTCACGGGTGGGTCCTGGTTCCTCGGGAATCCCTCTCCCCATCCCTGGTCCCGCCAGCCATCGCTGGCTCCTCTCTTTCCGGCCATTCCCGGGGCTCCTCCGCAGCGGCAGGGTGCCTGGGCATAGGCTCCTGGGCCTGGGTGTTGAAAAGAAAATCGGAAGTTTCCCTGCCATTCGACCCTGGGCCCTGCAGAGTTTGTCCTTGCTACGGTTCTTCTGTCTTTCTTTTTCTTTTTCTTTTTTTTTTTTTAAGATTTATTTATTTATCTGACAGACAGAGATCACAAGCAGGCAGAGAGGCAGGCAGAGAGAGAGCAGGAAGCAGGCCTCCTGCTGAGCAGAGAGCCCGAGGTGGGGCTCGATCCCAGGACCCTGGGATCATGACCTGAGCCGAAGGCAGAGGCTTTAACCCACGGAGCCACCCAGGCGCCCCTTCTTCTGTCTTTTTAATCGCCTCTGGGATGATCAGGGATGGACTCCCTGCCTCTCAACCCCAGACTTCATGTCCCTTTGGAATTAGACATAAAACGGCCTCGCTGGTTTTCTGAGTCGGTGGCCTTGTCGTAGACACGACCTGCTCGAAGGGACCTGACCCTGAAAATCTTGGATTTCTTCCTTGCCCTTGGCTGTGTGGCAGACTTCCCATACGGAATGGATTGTACACCCCCCCACCCCCCCCCACCCCCGTTCTCCTAGTGACCCTGATCCGACCTCTGGGAGCGTTTCCTCATTTTGTCTCTCTCTGAGCAACACCCTCTACCACTACCACCACCCCCCCCCCCCACCTCCCACTCCCGGCTGATCCCTCAGGCCTCTGTGTGTCCTTTGCCCTTGGGTCCCCTTCAGAGGGTGTTTCACAGAGTCTAGGGTTTTAATTTTGGTGACTTCCAACCCCTCCGTTTCTTTTTTTTACGGATCGCGCCTCAGGTGTCCAGTCTTAAACCCTCTTTGCCTGGCCCTAGATCCCCAGCTTTCCCCCTAGAATCCTCCCCCAACACACACACACACACACACACACACACACACACACACACACACGTGTGTTCCGGTGTTCTGTTTCCCATGGAAGTGTGAGATCCGTTTGGAGTTCACATTTGTAGGAGGGGTGAGATCTGCCTGTTTGGATGGAAGCTTTCCTCTTCCTCTTTCTTTCTTTCTTTCTTTCTTTCTTTCTTTTCCCTCCTTAAAAAAGAATGTTGTTGTTGTTGTTGTTGTTGGTGGTGGTGGTGGTGGTGGTAGGGAGGGAGGACGAAGGAAGGAAGGAGCGAAGGACCCGAAAGGAGGGTCAGGGAGAGGGAGGTGAGAAGCAGAGTCTCTGCTGAGTAGGGAGCCCCAGTGGATGGATGCGGGGCTCGATCCCAGGACCCAGAGATCATGACCTGAGCTAAAGGCAGAGACGTTTCACCGACCGAGCCACTCAGGCACCCCAGTTGTCTTGTTTCTTTGCCTGCCTGCCTGCCTGCATGTTGGGTCTGTGGATGTCTGATGACTGACTGTCCTCTGATTTCGTGGGGAGGTGGGCCATGTTTCCTCCTTTGAACGGCCTTTGCGCTTGGGCATATCTCTTTCGGTATCTGTTCCGTGCCATCGATTCATCGACCGACCGACCGTGTCTGTCTGTCTGCCAACATCGCAGGGTCTCCATGGCCTCTGCAAAGAAAGCATTCGACCAGGGGCGACTTTATTTCCGATTTTTGCTTTGTTTTCCTTTGTTGTGTTTGACAGACATCGCCATAGCGGTTCAAATTTCTTGGGCGTGTCAGCTCTGTACACCCACCCAGGGTGGCCCTGGAACTCAGGACCCCCACAGATCAAGAGTTGCCTTCCTTGGGGGTCCTCCGGACCGAGCCAGCTAGGTGCCCTGAAAGACGTGTCCTTGAAACACAGGTGTGAAGTCTGCGCCCATGAACTTTGCACTGGGAAACCTTATTTGGATCGTCACACTCTTGGGGAAATACTGCTGAAAGAACGTCGTGTAGCCAACGATGGAGGAACCGACTTGGGAGGAAAACCTTCTTTTCCAGGTTCTGCTGTTTGGTCAATTCTCTCGACTCAATAGGGGCCCAGCCTTCAGAGTCACAGTATTTGCTTGATGTCTCTCTTGTCTGCGTTTTCCTCGTGTACTTTTATAGTGAGTGCTCCGGATGGATGGTTGACAGAGAACAGTTTACATCCCGGGGCATGTGTGTGTGTGTGTGTGTGTGTGTGTGTGTGTGTGTGTGAGAGAGAGAGAGAGAGAGAGAGAGAGAGAGAGAGGGAGGGAGAGGTGTGTGTGTGGGGGGGGGGCACGGCGGGGGTGAGATGGGTAGGGATTGTTGCAAAGTGGGATCAGGGATTCACGGAGGTGAGAAGGCGGCAAAGAGAAAGGCTTGGAAAGGAAGCCATGAAAAAGCCCATGTTCAAATGGTGAAGTTTCATGGGAGAAGAGTTACCTCTAATCAAAGGCATTCTTGCTGGACAGTAGCTTCTGCCCTCTCCGCTGGGGGATAGGAGGGCCAAGGTTTTGAAAGGTTCCTCCTGGGCTTTTGTAAAGCACAAAAGCGCCAGAGCACCTAGACAGGATGCTGCTGCTCTGTTGCCCTCTAGTGTCCTCTCCCCCTGCCACCGCTGTTTCTGTTTTCCTCTGACCCCACTTCCTGCCCAGGGGTGTTTATCTTGGATAGATAATGCTGCTGCTGCTGCTGCTGCTGCGCGCGCGCGTGCGTGCGTGCGTGTGTGTGTGTGTGTGTGTGTGTGTCTTCAAGGTTTTATATTTTTAGGTAATCTCTCCACCCATCCATCCAGCGTGGTGCTGGAACTCAGGACCCCCCCCCCCCCCCCCCCGCAGGTCAAGAGTCGCAGTCGTGTGGTCCTCAGAGGGAGCCAGTCAGGCGCCCCGAGATACGTGTACTTGAAAATCCAGCAAACAAAGAAAAGAACCAACGAATAAAGTTTTTTGTTTTTTGTTTTTTTTTCCTTCACAGGCCGGGGGAAGTTCTACGCCTTGTCCCCCCCCCGCCACACATCAGGGGATAGTTAGTTCATCATCAATATTTACCTCTTCTCAAGCACCGGCCCCTCCCCTCCCCGCCCCGCCCCGCCCCGCCCCGCCCCGCCGCCGTGTCCTAGAGTTGGACCGCGCGGCTGTTCCGGAACTGGATTTCTTCAGTGAATGGCTATTTTAACTCTCTCTCTCTCTCTCTCTCTCTCTCTCTCTCTCCCTCCCTGTTTTTTTTTTTTTTTTCTTCAAGATTTTATTTGTTTGACAGAGAGAGGTCACAAGTAGGCAGAGAGACAGACAGAGAGAGAGGGGGAAGCAGGCTTCCCGCTGAGCAGAGAGTCTGATGTGGGGCTCGATCCCAGGACCCTGAGACCATGACCTGAGCTGAAGGCAGAGGCTTCACCCCCTGAGCCACCCAGGCACCCCTATTTTAACTCTCTTCCTCCCCATTCCGTGCCGCCTCCCTGCCGTCCCACCCCCCCTCCACTGCCCCCCACCCCCGCCCCGGGGTTTATTCCGCTTTTGGTCACGGATGCCACGACCCTGCCTTGGCACCGATGTTCCCCACAGCTGTTTGTTGTCCTTAGACATCATCGTGGTACGGGCAGAGACAGGTTCAGTGAGCACCTTTCTGGGGGTGTGTGTCAGTCACCCCCTTTCCGTCCTCCCGAGGTGTCATCGTTGGCTTCAGAGTAGACCTCCTGCCCTTGAAATGCTAGGAAAAAAACGGTTCATCCGTTGTTGGTTTAGGAGTGCGCGCGTGTGGGATGCCTGGGGGGGGGGGGGGCCTCAGTAGATGAAGCCTCTGCCTTCAGCTCAGGTCACGATCTCAGGGTCTTGGGATCGAGTCCCGCATCGGGCTCTCTGCTGGACAGGGAGGCTACTTCCTCCTCTCTGTCTCTCTGCCTGCTCGTGATCTCTGTCTGTCAAATAAATAAATAAAATCTTCAACAACAACAACAACAACAACAACAACAACAACAACATTAAAGGAGTACTCGCGTGGGTCTCGGTTTTACAGTCCCTGCCCGGGGACATTTGTCTAAGTCCTCCCGGAGGCCCGGGCGCCCGCTTGCTCACATGCCACAGTGGGAAGCTGGTGCCTCCAGGCCTGCCGGGCCGCCGGGGGTGGGGGTGGGGTGGGGTGGGTGGGTGGTGTGTGTGTGTGTGTGTGTGTGTGTGTGTGTGTGTGTGTCCCCCGTGGCGAATCGGGCCCCCCCCTTCCGGCGGCAGCGGCCCGGACGCGTTCCCCAAGTCTCCCCTGGGCGAGCTGGAGTCGCGCCGTGCCTGCCGTGAGCTGCCGAGGCTGACGCCCCGGGGCCGCGCGCCCCTCCGAAGTGGGCCGGGAGGGGATCGGGCGGCCTGGCGGCCGGCCTCGCGACTGTCACTGGCCCTGCGTTCCGGATCTGCCTCGGTGTCTTTCGTGGCGGTTGTCTGGCGGCACCTGGCGGCCGCTTTTATATAGCGTCTCCCCGCCGGAACGTGGGCGATGTCGGCAAGGGATGGCATTTGGCCGCGGTCCCCAAGCTGGAGTTCCGGGAGGCCGGCGACACTAGAGCGATCGTCCCCGCGGTCTCTGGGGCGTCGGCGCGCGATCGGCTCGCGGGAGATTGAAACCCCAGGTATATGGGGGAGCAGCGGCGCCGCCCCCGCCGTCGCCGCCTTCTCCTCCTCCTGGCTCTCGCGGAGGGGTGTTGGGGGCTTCCTGGAGGGGTCGACCAGCACCCGCCGGTGCCCCCTCCTCCGCCCGCCTGCCCGCCGGCGTGGGAATGGGAGACAGTGTGTGCGTGCGGTGCGAGGACGCCGTTCGGCCTGTGGCTCTGGTCGTTCATCGGGCCTTCCGTGTCCCACGTGTCCCTTGTGTCCCGTGTCACACTCGGGCGGTTGGGGACCGGCCCGAGCCTCGCCGGGAAGCCGGTGGATGGCGCGAGGGGTCCGTCCGCGGGCACGCGTGGGGTCCTGGTCGTCGCCCCCGATTTTCTCACCAAGTTTTCCGAGGCCCGCTGCGTAAGGTGGGGACCGGCTCGGACCGGCTCGGACCGGGCCGGGCCGGCCGTGCGGGCGGCGCCACGCCGCGAGGGGAGGCACGGGCCGCGATGTCCATGGAGGTCGGGCCATCAGGGGGCGCCTCCGCGGGTCCGCCCCCTCTCCCAGTCCCAGCCCGGGAGCCGGCGACCGCTCGGACCGGCTCGGACCGGCTCGGACCGGCTCGGACCGGGCCGTGGCGGCCGTGCGGCGCCACGCGGCGAGTGGAGGCACGGGCCGCGAGGGAGAGGGAGAGGGAGAAGGAGGCGAGGGCCGGCAGGTCCCTCCGCAGAACTTGATTTTTTTTTGAGGGCCGGCAGGTCCCTCCGCAGAACTTGATGATTTTTTTTTTGAGGGCCGGCAGGTCCCCTCCGCAGAACTTGATTTTTTTTGAGGGCCGGCAGGTCCCTCCGCAGAACTTGATTTTTTTTTTGAGGGCCGGCAGGTCCCTCCGCAGAACTTGATTTTTTTTGAGGGCCGGCAGGTCCCTCCGCAGAACTTGATTTTTTTTTTGAGGGCCGGCAGGTCCCTCCGCAGAACTTGATTTTTTTTGAGGGCCGGCGGGTCCCTCCGCAGAACTTGATTTTTTTTTGAGGGCCGGCAGGTCCCCTCCGCAGAACTTGATTTTTTTTTTGAGGGCCGGCAGGTCCCTCCGCAGAACTTGATTTTTTTTGAGGGCTGGCGGGTCCCTCCGCAGAACTTGATTTTTTTTTGAGGGCCGGCAGGTCCCCTCCGCAGAACTTGATTTTTTTTTTGAGGGCCGGCAGGTCCCTCCGCAGAACTTGATTTTTTTTTGAGGGCCGGCAGGTCCCCTCCGCAGAACTTGATTTTTTTTTTGAGGGCCGGCAGGTCCCCTCCGCAGAACTTGATTTTTTTTTTTTTGAGGGCCGGCGGGTCCCTCCGCAGAACTTGATTTTTTTTGAGGGCCGGCGGGTCCCTCCGCAGAACTTGATTTTTTTTTGAGGGCCGGCAGGTCCCCTCCGCAGAACTTGATTTTTTTTTTGAGGGCCGGCAGGTCCCTCCGCAGAACTTGATTTTTTTTGAGGGCTGGCGGGTCCCTCCGCAGAACTTGATTTTTTTTTGAGGGCCGGCAGGTCCCCTCCGCAGAACTTGATTTTTTTTTTGAGGGCCGGCAGGTCCCTCCGCAGAACTTGATTTTTTTTTGAGGGCCGGCAGGTCCCCTCCGCAGAACTTGATTTTTTTTTTGAGGGCCGGCAGGTCCCCTCCGCAGAACTTGATTTTTTTTTTTTTGAGGGCCGGCGGGTCCCTCCGCAGAACTTGATTTTTTTTGAGGGCCGGCGGGTCCCTCCGCAGAACTTGATTTTTTTTTGAGGGCCGGCGGGTCCCTCCGCAGAACTTGATTTTTTTTTTTGAGGGCCGGCGGGTCCCCTCCGCAGAACTTGATTTTTTTTGAGGGCCGGCGGGTCCCTCCGCAGAACTTGATTTTTTTTCTAAGTCCCGACTTGGGGACGACAGGCGGACCAGGGGAGGAGCTACCCGGCCAGGCCCGGGCGGCTCCACCTCCCTCGAGTCCGTGGTCGGTCCCGGCTGCCCGCTCCCCCACGCTCCAGGGGGTCGACCAGATGGCCCTGGGGGTTCCGTGGGGCGCCCCCCCCCCCCCCGCTCTTTGCAGGGTAATGGAGCAGTGTTTGGGGCCAGTGGCCAGGCCACGGTCCCACGAGGTCCCGGTGACCCGTGGCTAGGCCCCGCCAGATGGCGTAGCTATTTTGTCCCCGGAAAGGAGCAGGTTTTGTTGCCAGGTAGGTGCTGACACGCTGTTTGAGTGACTCGCCTTAGCGATGTGGGCCTCTGGGTGCGTGCGGGGCTCTGGGCTTGGCCGTGGTGCCAAATCCGGCTCGGCCCTCGCTCGTTGGAGCCGTCCGCGTGGGCCTGTGCGCCGGCTCTCGTGCCCCCAGCTGGTCCCGGGCTGTGGTGCCACCTCTGGTCTCCAGCACCCGAGGGCGGCGTGGGCAAGTGGCGTGGGTCCTTTATCCCGTTCACTCCACGCTGTGGGCGCCCGGCTGCGGCCGTGGTAACCCCCGCTCCGTTCCGCAAGGCTCCGTGCCACGTGTCAGGCGTTCTCCTTGGGTTGCCCGGCTGCTCTTGCCCTGGGCTCGAGGGGTGCCGGCGAGGCTGAAAGCAGGTCCCTCTGGTCGGTTGTCGTCGCCAGGCGTTTCCCCCCTTGGGTTCCTCCTTGGGCACGTTTTCGCTGATCGATGTGGTGATGTCGCGTTCTCCCGGGCCGGGTCTAAGCCGCGTCAGACGAGGGACGGACATTCATGGCGAATGGGACCGCTCTTCTCGTTCTGCCCGTGGCCTCGCTCCTCCTCCTCCTCTGCCACCCGCTGCCGTGGGGGGGTGTTGAGGGGAGGGTGCGGGGGGGTTTGTGGGCTCCGGCCCGACTCTGCTTTCCCACGGTTCTCGCCTCAGGGCGCCCGTGGGTGTGGGGTCCAGCTGACGCAGCGGACACTCTCGCTTGCCGCTCTCGGCTCCTTCACGCGGGGTGAGCCGCCCTCCCTGTGTCGGGGAGGGCCATCCCGAGGCCGCGCTGCTCACCGCCCGGGCGTGCTGAGCGCGTGGCGCCTGGCCCTCTGTGGTGCCCCTGGAGCGCTCCAGGTTGTCTCAGGTGCCTGAGGCCGAGCGGTGGCGTCGTTTCCCGTTCCCAGCGACCCCCTCGGGCTGCCGCTGTCGGTGGTGTGTCCGGAGAGCGGGTGGTGGAAGTCGGTAAGGGAGGCCCACCCGCCCCCCTCTGTGGGGGTGCGGGCACCTCGTCGTCCTCTGGTGCGCGTCGTGCCAGGGCGGTGTGTGTGGACAGGACTTGGTGGGGCGTGTGAGTGACCGCGCCGGGCCGAGCCAGCGCTGCGGCGCCTGGCCAGCCGAGGGCTGCTGCTTCTCTTTGCCCGGCATGCCGTGCCCGTCTCCGCTCCTCTCGTGGCCTCGGTGTGGAGGCCTGAGGTCCCTTCCGGGCGGGGATGGGAGCATGGCGTGCGTAGAAGAGGCAAAGGCGGTCCCCTCGTGGGGCTCTGGCCGCGGGTGCTCAGGATTGTCCTGGGCCTGTCCCTTGCCGCAGACCCACCCCCGCCCCCTCCCAGGCCCTGGAGGCCTTTGGGACGGCGTTTCCTTGGGCGGAGCCCGGTCAGGGGGACGAATGGGTGGGGGCGATGCGCCCTCGGTGAGAAAGCCTTCTCTAGCGATCCGAGAGGGTGCCTTGGGGTACCGGAACCCCCAGCCGCCGCCCCTCCTCTGCGCGTCGTGGCCACCGATGCGGGGTGACTACCGTCGCGTGTTGGGCAGAGCCCCCTCTCCGCGAGGGGTCTGCCGGCCCCGCGGTGGGGCCGAGCGTCGCTCTCTTGCCTACCGCGGCCTGCGCCTCCCCCCTCCGAGTCGGGGGAGGATCCCGCCGGGCCTGGCCGGCGTCTGGCGCGTGGGGCTCCCGCGTGCGTGCGAGTGCGAGAGCGTGCGCGCGCGCGGCCGCTCCCCCGCGGCGTGCGTCTCCTTGCTCTGCGCCGTGCGAGCGGCTGTCTGCCGCCCGCTCCCGTGCCGAGTCGCCGCCGGGGGTGACGTGCGGGCACGGGTCGGGCCGCTCTCGCCTGGGGGCGCTTCCCCCGGGTCGTGGCTCCGGGATGGAGCAGACGGACGGATGGAGGTTCAGACGGGCCCCCGCGCGGCGGGGGTCGCGTTGGGGCCCGGTTCTTGGCGGGGGAAGGTGCGCCAAGGGTGCTGAGGCCGGCCGGCGTCCCCGGGCGTCGCGGGACCGCTCTCGTGCTGGTGGCGGTGGGATCCCGTGCACGTTTACCTGGCGGCCCGGCTCGCGCCTTCGTTGGTGCGCCCTTCCCCCCCCCCCCCCGGAACCGCTCCCCACGCGCTGCCGGCCGTCGCCCGCTGTGCGCCCCCTCCCCGTCGCCGCCGACCTTTCCCCCCTACCTTGTCCCCGGCTCGCCTGGACGGCTTTGAAGGCGCGCTGTGCTCTCGATCCATTCCCTC
>NW_025721453.1:27500-60180 GCF_922984935.1 Meles meles
ACGCGCACCGGACGGAGAGGACGAGGAGGAGGGAAGGGCGGGTTTCGCTTGGCAGACGTTTCTCCATGCGACGGGGGACCGTTCCCACGCGGGAATTCGCACCGTCCCGTGTCCCGGGCCTTGTGGGTGGGGGAACGTCAGGTCGCCTTCCAGATGGCCGGGGGCGCCCTTGCCTGGGCCGGGAACCGGGACGGCCCCGATGGGTTGGAAGGCAAGTGCGTCAGGAGCACGTCCCAGAGACGTGCAGCTGTCCCCATCCCAGGGGTAGTAGGAAAAGGATCCACAGAGCGCCCCCCCCCCCCTTCGGCTAAAGGCGCGCTCGCGGTCTGGAAGGGCTACTGACCCGGGCGGAAGGGATGAGTGAGGCCTGGGAGTCGGGAAGGCAGGCACTCGGCCTCAGCCGCCCGGCGAGCCACAACCCAGACTCGGATTCACCGCAGTGCTGCTGCCGGTGCCGCTTTTGGGGCGCCGCCCGCCCGCTTGGTGGTCTCCTTTCTAGTGCCCATAGCAGGTCGACCAGATGGTCCAGCCATGGATGGAGGGAATTCGGAGCACACGGAGGTGAGTGACGGGGCGGGGTGGGGTGAGGGGGCCCGCGTGGGGCGCGCGCACGCGCGCGGAGCGTGTCCCGTGTCCGGGAAGGAACCTGAGAAAGGCCCGGAGGCGGGGAGGCGGGGTGTGGCAAGACCTTGGGCTCGGGCTTGGGCTTGGGCCTCGGGAGGCAGTCCAGAGGTGGGCGGAACTTGGCAGAGTTGGGTTTTGGTGGTGGTGGTACTGGTGCTGGTGCTGGTGCTGGTGCTGGTGCTGGTGCTGGTGCTGGTGCTGGTGCTGGTGCTGGTGAAGATTTGATTCATTGGACAGGGGGAGGAGAGGGAGGGAGGGAGGGAGGGAGGGAGAGAGAGAGAGAGAGCGCGCGTGCGCGAGCGGGGGTGCGGGGGGTGGGGGGGGAAGCGGAAGAGCGAGGGAGTGCCAGTCCAGAGGTGGGCGGAACTTGGCAGAGTTGGGTTTTGGTGGTGGTGGTGCTGGTGCTGGTGCTGGTGCTGGTGCTGGTGCTGGTGCTGGTGCTGGTGCTGGTGAAGATTTGATTCATTGGACAGGGCGGGGAGGAGAGGGAGGGAGGGAGGGAGGGAGGGAGGGAGGGAGGGCGAGCGCGCGCGCGCGTGCGCGAGCGGGGGTGCGGGGGGGTGGGGGGGAAGCGGAAGAGCGAGGGAGTGCGCATGCGGGCAAGGCCGCTGCAGGCAGCGGGAAAGGGAGAGGCAGGCTTTCCACCGAGGAGGGAGCCCGATGTGGGGTTCCATCCCAGGACCGTGGGATCGTGACCCGGGCCGAAGGCGGCCGGCCGCCCAACCGACTGAGCCACGGACGCACCCCGGACGGACCTAGGAACAGTTGTAGTGACGTGATTTTTTTTGGAAGATTTTATGGATCGATTGGACAGACGGAGATCACAAGTAGGCAGAGAGAGAGGAGGGGGCTCCTCCTCCGAGCAGAGAGCCCGATGCTGGGCTCGAACCCAGGACCCTGGGATCATACCCTGAGCCGAAAGCAGAGGCTTTCACTCACGGAGCCACCCAGGCGCCCCTAGTGCCATGATGTGGACGGATCGTTGGAGACATGGGAACCGGTGTTCTTCTCGAAGCGCCTTCTGCACCGTCACTTCCACAGACCTGAACCTTTAAGGTGGACCTGGGGAGACCACTGTCAAAACGGACACAGGCGCCGCTGTTCTCCAGAAAGTTCGATCGACCCTGGGACGGCTATCCACTTTCCCTTTCTCTGAAATGACCTAGGACACCCCTCTTCTGGCCACCTCCTCTCTTGCTCCCCCCACCCCAACGACCCATCATGGGACCTTCCCCTTACACCTGCTGAACGCTTTTCCACCCCCCACCCCCCACCCCCCACCCCCCACCCCCCACCCCCCACCCCCCCCCCCGCCTGGCCTGCGTTGGCTTGGAGTCTCTGCCGGACCCAGGACCCGGGCGGGGGGGTGGCCGCCCACAGACTCTGTCCACTCTCAGAGGTGATGAGTGGGGGTAACGCACAGAAGCTCTCAGAATACTACGCATGCCCAGTATCCTACACATCCACTCCCTGCCCCTCCCCCCCCACCACCGGTTTTGAATGTGTGCGCGGACCCACAGAGTGGAGGAATGGGCATGGACGCGCACACGCGGGCACGCACGGATGGCTAGGGAGGGAGGGACGGACGGGACGAAGGAACTGAAGGGGGAAGAAGGGACGGGAAGGGAGAGAGGGAGATAGGCAGACCCACCCGCCGCCCTGTTCACCAACCACCCGCCCCGGTCACCTCCCTCCCTCCCTCCCTCCCTCCCTCGTCTACCTACCCTTTGCCCTCCCGTTTTCAAAGTGGAGATAAAATTCGCACACTCCATAATTCACATACTCTTCAAGGGACGCGGTTCGGTAGCCTTTTATTCCTTAGGGGACTCCCAAAGATGCGCAACCCTCGCCACCGTTTCCAGAACGTTTCCATCCCTTCGAAAAGAAACACCCCTACCACCCCCTGCCCGCTTCCCACCCGCGCCTCCCCCTCCCCTCACCCTGACTCTCTTCACCGGTCTCCCCCTACAGCCTCCGATCCCCCCCTCCGTCCTGCCTAGGATTGGGGTATGACGGCTGCCTCCTTCCTACCTACCCCTGGAATCCCAAGGCATTCATTAGGTCACCCGTGGCTCTCGGGTTCCTTTTTCTTAGCGTCACGTTTTTGGGGCTCACCCAGGTGTTTCCATGGATCGGCGCGCTGCTCCTTTGGACGGCGTCATCGTTCTCCACGATGAGCTTAGGAAGATGAGTGGAACGACGACAGGATGTTCGTGGGCCACCGAGTCTCCCGCCCGACCCCTTCTCTTAAAACTTGAAGTGGTACTAAACAGGTACCATCTCTGAGGACAGAAGTCCTAGCATCATCAGCAGACACTGTGGAAAGGTGTTTTGCACTGTCTCGCGTGGCCTCTTTCTTCCCTGGAAAAGGATTCACAGGCTATCCTGCACCCCTTAAGGCCAGAACGATCTCATCATGCTCTGGTGGTCCTGCGCCTTGGGTCTCGTGGCGCCCCCTTCCCCACCGAGAGCTACCCTCACTCCATCCTCTTACGCTGGCCCAGAAGTGAGATGAACAGCACCCCGCTTTTTCCACCAGGCGAGCCCAAGTCATGGAGAATGGTTCAAAGCCATTCCCAGGTGCTGGTCATTTGGCTGGAAAGGAGGCAGGCTATGGGGTTGGGTAGGAGGCTACCTCCGTCCTTCTGTCACCGTAGAAAGTAATTTTTTTTTTTCTTTCTCCCTTCCCTTCCCCTTCCCCTTCCCCTTTCCCTTTCCCCCTTCCCTTTCCCCCTTCCCTTTCCCTTTCCCCCTTCCCTTTCCCCTTTCCCCTTCCCTTTCCCCTTCCCCCTCCCCCTTCCCCTTCCTTCCCTTTCCCCTTCCCCTTCCTTCCCTTTCCCCTTCCCCTTCCTTCCCTTTCCCCTTCCCCTTCCTTCCCTTTCCCCTTCCCCTTCCTTCCCTTTCCCCTTCCCCTTCCTTCCCTTTCCCCTTCCCCTTCCTTCCCTTTCCCCTTCCCCTTCCTTCCTTCCTTCCTTCCTTCCTTCCTTCCTTCCTTCCTTTCCTTCCTTTCCATCTTTCTTTCTTTCATTTTAAAGATTCTTGCTTCTGCATTTGACAGCGAGATAGAGAGCCCAAGTAGGAAGAGCGGCAGAGGCCACGCGCGCCGGACTTTATCGAGCTCTTCATTGTTATTTCTGTCGTTGTTTTTCTTGTGTACCCTACAACCAGGGTGGGGCTCCAACTCAGGACTCAGATCTAAGAGTCAGCGCGCTCTATGGAGAACCAGCCAGGGGCCACTGAGCTTTTTGTAGCCTAGGGAGAGAACGGGTTTCCTGTGTGCCGGCGCCCCCCTCCCCCCCCCGCTGCCCCCCCGCTCCCCCCCCCGCTCCCCCCCCCCCCCGCTCCCCGCTCCCCGCTCCCCGCTCCCCCGCTCCCCGCTCCCCGCTCCCGTACCGCTTTGGCACACGGGTTCTTTGGAATGTGAAGCGCTTAAGAAACAGTAAGCTGTTCTTCACCCAGTAAGCTGGGTGGCTCAGGCGTTAAGGGTCTGCCATAGGCTCAGGTCACCATCTCAGGCGCGTAGCGCACGCGCGCGCGCGCGCGCACACACACACACACACACACACACACACACACACCCGCTCCCATCGCATCTGGCTCCCTGCTCAGTGGGAAACCTGCTTCTCCCTCTCCCACTCCCCCAGCCCCTGCTTGTTTCCCTCCCTCGCTCTGTTTCTCTCTGTCAAATACATACACAGAACCTTGAGAGAGATAGGAATAAAGAAAGAAAGAGAGAGAGAGAGAGAGAGAGAGAGAGAGAGAGAGAGAGAAGGCAATAGCCCTGAGGAGGACACTTCTTTGCCTCTCCCTCTGCTTCCTGACCTGAAAGGGGGAGATAAAACTCGCCTAGGAATGGCACCTTCCCTCCATGGAGCAGGAGGAAAAGAAGACATTCTCATCAGTCTGCAGACGGCATCAGAGGAACGTGCCCAGAAAACCTTCCTCTGCCCGTTCCCTTCCATCTCTTGGCCTTCCCGTGGTGGGCTGAGCTCAGAAGCCCAAAACTGCTTTCCTCTCTCCTGTCATTTCTCCACAACCGGATCTTTCTTTGTGGAGGACATGCCCTCGACATGGGAATTCCGAGCCGCCGCCGTTCTGTGAGACTTCTGGTGTGGGTGTATTCTGCCTGGTGGGCGCTGCACGTGTCAATCGACTGTTTCTCTCCCTGGGATCTGTCTCTTTCTGACCGGTGTCTCAGTCAACAACTCAGAAGGGGAGTAGAGGGAACATTCTTCCTCCCCTACACCTACTGAATGCAGATGGACACACCCCCAGAACCCTCCCCTCACACACACACACACACACACACACACACACACACACACACCCCAAACAAGAGTTGGAATCCACCTGAATGTGGAACAATGTCACAGTAGTTAAACACAGGATGCTAGACTCACATGGCAGAATAGAACACCGATACTACAAATTATGTTTGCGGAGACGGTTTGGTGGCATAGGAATGTGCTTGTTGGGTGGCAATACTTAGTGAAAAGAAGTAGGAAACATTCGGCGGAGAATGGGTTCTCTCTTAGGAGGGGATACCAGATCATTTCAAAGGCTGGGGATGGTGAAATCAGCCCCCCCCCCTTCTTCTTCTCCTTCCCCTTCTCCTTCGTCTTCTTCTTCTTCAAGATTTTATTTATTGATGTGACAGACAGAGATCACAAGTAGGCAGAGAGGCAGGCAGAGAGAGAGGGAGAAGCAGGCTCCCCATCGAGCAGAGAGCCCAATCCGGCGTCTCGAGCCCAGGACCCCGGGACCATAAACCGAGCCAAAGGCAGAGGCTTTAACCTACGGAGCCACCCAGGTGCCCCAGTTCTTCTATCTTTTCACTTCTGTTTCTCCCCCTACTCTGTTCTTTAGGGTGGTCCTTAGGCCTCCTCCTTTTCCCGAGCCAATGACTATACCTGCTTTTTTAAGACATTGCGTCCTAAAGAGGAAGCAGGACTTCAGCTAATGGTCTCAGGAAGGATGCTTACTTCCTAGATTCATATGGATCCGCCCAACTTTGGCTTCTCATGGCTCATCGCTCTCTGCAGGACATAGGGGAGGACACGGGTCTTACCATGAAAGAAGCCCACTTGGGTGGGACCGTCGCTTGTGGAAAATGGAATCTGGGGGAAGGACTGAAAGCAGCACTGATAAAGACTGTGTTGCAGGTTAGAGAAATTTCCGCCGCTTGGACACCGCCCTGCCCCGCCCCGCCCCGCCCCGCCCCGCCCCGCCCCGCCCCACCCCACCCCACCCCACCCCACCCCACCCCGCCACCGCCACTCCCCATCCCCCCACGCCCGCCCGCCCGCCCAAAGCAAGCACTTCCCTTTGATGCCATGTCTTGTGTGTGTTTGTTTTCTTGGTTCATTCCTTCGTTCGTGCAGTTGATTATTTTTTTAAGATTTTATTGACTGATGAGAGAGACAGAGAGAGCGCGCGAGCGAGCGTGAGCCCATGAGCGGAGTGAAGGGCAGAGGGAGAAGCGGGCTCTAAGCTGAGCAGGGAACCCGATACAAGACTCATTCCCAGGACTCCAGGATCATGACCTGAGCCCCAAGGCAGACACGCTCAACCTCAACCGATTGAGCCACCACCGGGGCACCCCATCATTCATTCATTCCTTCATTCATTCATTTTAAGACTATCTATTTGACAGAGAGACAGCGAGAGAGGGAACACAAGCAGGGGGAACGGACAAGGGAGAAGCAGGCCTCCCGCCAAGCAGGGAGCCCGATGCGGGGCTCGATCCCAGGACCCTGAGATCAGGACCTGAGCGGAAGACAGCCACTTAACCACTTAACCGGCTGAGCCACCCAGGCGTCTCAGAAGTGCGCTTTCAATGCATCATCTGTTAAGTGGATCTGGATCAAGGACATTGTCACGTTTTAACCTGTGTGGGCCCTGCTCCTGGGCTTTCACACTTACCCGGGTCCCAAAGGACTCTGCCAAACTTCAGCATGTGGGCTCTCTTTCTGTCCTGAGCACACATTGCATATCTACCTCATTAAAAAAAAAAAAAAAGAAGAAGAAGAAGAAGAAAAGAAAAAGAAAAAGAAAAAGAAAGAAAGAAATTTGATCAAAGGGGTGCCTGGCTCCATCCTCCACCGGTGGAGCGTGGGACTCGGGATTGTGAGTGTGACTCGGGATGGGAGCCCTATGTTGTGTGGAGAGATTACATAGACATAAAACCTACAGGAGAGGTTTTTTTCCAACCCATCGATGAATCCCTCCAAAGGAGCCTTCCAAACATAAGGACGGGGGAAAAAAAAAAAAAAAAAAAAAGAAAAAGAAAGAAAACCTCCCTGGTTCCCATAAGACTAGAGTCCTAGAGCCTTGCATATGCTAAAAATGGAAAATAAACTCCGTCACTTTCTGTAGGGTCCTTCCTCACGATGACTTGGAACTCTGGATGGAAAACACACATACGCCTATGTGCACGCACACGTGCGTGCGGAAAACCAAACCAAACCGGCTAAACAAACCAAAACCCTATAGAAACCTGCAATCGATGTTGGGAAAGCAACCACCCACCCCCAGAAGAAACGCTTGCAGGCCACGTGTACAGTGTACGATAATACATGGGGAGCCTCTACTGGCAGTTGCTTACTTCCATGGAAGACATTTCAGGATACCATGAGTCGCAGATGGCCCGAGGGGGCTTCTTTCGACATGTCTGAATTGTGTGCACAAGTCGAGGAAGGCTGCTAGGAGACTAAGTCGTCAGAAACTGGGAAGCCTGTTTTAGTTCCATCCGTGAAGGCCCAGCTTCTGGGGAGGAACCGACGCTCAGGGAGATGCTCTGGTCTTCATTTGGTTTGTTTCTTGCTGCGGCTGTTGGTATCTTTGCACAAAACCTGCCGTGTTCTGATTAGAAAAGGAAAACAACGGATGGAGGGGACCCATAAGTGGTCATGCTATGTGGCCCTTGGATTTGTTTTCAGCCAAGGGGGAGATTTGGGGCCTCTGGTCTTTCATGACCTCTCCACAAAGAAGACTGACACAAAGGCTACGAGTTGTTTGCATCTTGTGTGCATCCATGGGTCCCTGTGCGTTTCCCATCTGAGATGTTTTCTCTCCCTCTGGACGCTCTTGCTAACATCCAGTTGTAAAGGAACTCCTTGCTTCATAACTGAGTTGAAAGGAGGCACCTGGAAAAATCGGGCATGGTAAGAACGAGCATCAAGGTGTTTCAGGTCACATGACCTGGGATGACATTCCCTACATTCAGACTTTTGTGTCGCTCCATCGTCAAGATGCCTCAAGGGAAGGGACCCAGTGGATGGCCCAGAGCGAGAAGGACAGACGCAAATGGAGCACACCTGGGGCGCCTGGATGGCTCCGTGGATGAAGCCGCTGCCTTCGGCTCAGGTCATGATCTCAGGGTCCTGGGATCGAGTCCCGCATCGGGCTCTCTGCTCCGCAGGGAGCCTGCTTCCTCCTCTCTCTCTGCCGGCCTCTCTGCCTACTTGTGATCTCTCTCTCTGTCAGATAAATAAAATAAAATCTTTAAAAAAAAAAAAAAAAAAAAAGAAAGAAAGAAAATGGAGCACACCTGACTTACCCCCTCCCCCTGAGATGAAGGCCGAGGCAGGCAGAGGCCAAACGGGAAAAGAAAAGAACGGAAAAGAAAAAAAGATGAGTTCAAAACTTGACCTCTCGGGGCACCTGAGTGGCTCAGTGGGTTAAAGCCTCTGCCTTTGGCTCAGGTCATGATCCCAGGGTCATGGGATTGAGCCCCACATTGGGCTCTCTGCTCAGCGGGGAGCCTGCTTCCTCCTCTCTCTCTGCTTGTCTCTCTGCCTACTTGTGATCTCTGTCTGTCCAATAAATAAACAAAATCTTAAAAAAAAAAAAACAAAAAAAACTTGACCTCTGCCGGGGGCCTTGCCCGAGGCTCCCTTGCCCCGCCTCCACCTCCGCAGTGAGACACACCCCACCCCACCCCCACCCCCACCCCCACCCCCACCCCCGTTTCGGCACGAAAATCACTCCAAGCCCCTTGGGCCACCTCCTTAGGAGGTCTAAATTGGAGCACCTTCCAAGTCAGCAGGGAGGGGCCCGCGAGGGCTCCCCTGGACTTAAACAGCCCACTTCAGACTTCCCCACAGGAGCCTGAGAGGGGGAAAACAATCGACTGACTTTTTTAGTGGACCCAGGTGCGACTTCTTTGGCTTTAAAGCCAATTCAAGGTTGTTGGTTTTATTTTATTCTATTTTAAAGATTTTATGTAGTTATTTGACAGAGAGAGAGAGAGATCACAAGTAGGCAGAGAGGCAGGTACAGAGACAGGAGGAAGTAGGCTCCCTGCTGAGCAGAGAGCCCCATGCAGGGGCTCGATCCCAGGACCCTGAGATCATGACCTGAGCTGAAGGCAGAGGCTTAACCCGCTGAGCCACCCAGGCGCCCCTGTTGGTTTTATTTTAAAGAGACGTCGTTTTGGAGCTTTCAATGTCACATAGAATACAGATAATCAGCTTTTTTTCCTTTTTCCGCCCCGCACCCAATTTATTTTATTTTAGTTCATTTCATTTCACTTCATTTCATTTTATTTCATTTCATTTTGCAGATTTTAGTTTTTTATCGGGGGGGGGGCGGAGGGGGGAGGGGGGAGGGGGGGTGGGGGGAGGGAGGGGGGAGGGGGAATGGGGGGGAGGGGGGGGCGGGGGGGGTGGGGGGGAGGGAGGGGGGGGGAAAGAGGAAGAGGGAGAGGAAGGGGAAGCAGGCTCTCTGCTGAGCAGAGAGCCCAACGCAGGGCTCCATCCTAGGACCCTGGGATCATGACCTGAGTGGAAGGCAGAGGCGTAACCCACGGAGCCACCCAGGCGCCCAACAGATTTTATGTTTTCAGTAATCTCTACACCCAATGTGGGGCTTGAACTGACAACCCTGAGATCAAGAGTCATGCTCTCTACTGACTCTGCCAGCCAGCTGCCCCTGGAATATCATCTTTCAGAGACACATGCGTAGACTCGGATATGATGAGACTGCTTAAAAAGGTCTGATTGACTTGATGGATCCAATAAAGCCCCTTGGAAATGTTGGTTGGCCTGGTCACCTTGCTTACCGAGGGCCCCTCGGCCTTAACAGTTGAATAAAGAATGCCACCTCCTGGCGGATCCCGGAACTTCATGAAGGAAATTTGGAGGGCCTCAGGAAGAGAGGAATTCACCCAAATGTACAGGTCTTGCAGGCGAATCTGATGGGAAATATTTGGCTTGGCTCCTGGATTTTAAAAAGGCACTTAAAGGTTCGATCTAGGGGAGCCTGGGTGGCTCAGTCGTTAAGCATCTGCCTTCGGGGGAGTCTGCTTTTCCCTCTCCCTCTCCTTCCGCTTGTGCCCCCCCCCCCCCCCGGTCAAATAAATAAAAGAAAATCTTTTTTTTTTTAAAGATTTTATTTTATTTATTTGACAGAGAGAGAGATCACAAGTAGGCAGAGAGGCAGGCAGAGTGAGAGGAGGAAGCAGTCTCCCTGCAGAGCAGAGAGCCCGATGCGGGGCTCGATCCCAGGACCCCGAGATCATGACCTGAGCCGAAGGCAGCGGCTTCATCCACGGAGCCACCCAGGCGCCCCAAAATGAAATCTTTTAAAAAGAAAAGAGTTCAATCTAAAATTCCTTATGAAAAGCTCCATCCAAGCAGATAAGAAAGAAAGATCCCATATACGATCGCTTGCTCTTCTTGCTTCGCTTATGTAGATGATTAGAACAACTGTGGGAAAACTGGAATTGTTTCACAAACAAATTCATCTTCCTTTGGCTATCTTGGATGGCAATAAAGGTGACATTAGAGAGAAAGATTCTATTTCAATAACACACTTTTGGGGGTGATAGTTGCTGGTTCTGAAGAATGACCTTTGGGCCTTTGTTCTCTGCCTCTAAAACTGGACGGGATCCTGAATCCTTCTGGTTTTCTTGATTCTCTAGGACTATGACTCTGTGAACGACGGTTTCCAACATTCTCCCATTCTCCTATCTTAAAACCATTAAGAACTAAAACCGTATCCCCCCCCCCCCCCCAAGCCTGGCAAAGAAGCTCGACCACGTGAAAGAAACTTTGAGGGAACTGGCCACACTAGCTCATCATCCATAGACAGTGTTTGTGCCGGCGGCTCCATGGGCCACTCGAAATGAGACATTGGACCTACACCCCAGAACAGCCCGTCAGATTGTCCCTGCCCACTCCCACTCTGCCCAAGGATGCTTCAAGCCTGACATCTAGAGACTGTTAGGGTACGGAGTCGACCACCCCTCCATGAGACAGAGAACACTCGATAATGCAAGTCCCACAGCGTGGTTTATTTCCAGCTAGCTGGGGTCCAAGAATCTGCCCAGCGCGGCGGGTTTCAACAAGGACCCCGAGCACTCAAAGCCATGGGTTTATCGAGCATTTTCAAGGCACTTTTTCATAGCTACAGACCTATCTTGCGCCCCACTTTGACAGTTTCACTTTTTGCCACCCCGGCGTGTCACCCTGGTGGTTAAGGGAGATTTAGGTCTAGAAGAAACTTAACTTGAGTGACATTTCCCTCCACCTCGGCCTCCTTCAGTTTTATGGTGGGGAGGGCGACCTTAGGCTTCAAGGAACTGAGCTATTCATCTCTGGAAATTGGGCTATGGAGAAGATGACTTCTTTGTTGTCAATCACTAGGACATTTGTGAACCGAGGGAGACTCCTGTCTTGCAGGATTGCTGTGATCTCTGCAAGTTAACTCTTTGTTTTTTATGAACATCTGGTCCCGGTGGCGCCACCGCCACCGCCTAAGCGCCCCGGTGGTAGAGGAGTAAGTTGCTTTTTCAGGTTGGAGCTAGTTCCTCTTATCTCGAGTCACGTACGCAGTAGGGCCTGTTAGCGATGCTCAGGAAAATGGCTTCCCGGCCTTCAGGATGGCCATTCTTATGCTCACCCACTCTTACAGCGCAAGGTGCCAGCTTTTGCTTTGCCAAGATGGCTGTACTTCTGACAGGGCTAGGCTCGAGGTGGGTACGGTCTTGTTTTTCTTGGCCTCCACACCCGGAGCTGGTTTCCGGGACTTGTTTCTAAGTCCCCTGGGGGAAGGGGATCAGGGACAGTCTAGGGGTTAAACAACAAAGTTCTTGTTTCACCTCCATGGAAGCCTCTGGCTCAAATAAAAAATATCAAATAGGGCCTTACAAGACCTCACTGGCAGCACTCCAGACTTAGATACTGGGTTGAGCCCTTGTTTCAACCAGTAACCAGTGTTTTCCTTTGGGTTTTGCATAGAAGTGCCTCTTCTTAACTGCCGGATTGCTAGATGAATGAGGCAGAGTCTATGATCCTTAACTCCACTTGCTGCACCTGTATTAACTCTTCTTTGGAAATAAGAACCCATAGAGATAGGGGCACCTGGCTGGCTCGGTCGGTAGAACACACGACGCTTGATCTCGGGGTTGTGAGTTCGAGCCCCGCACTGGGTGCAGAGATTCCTTTCTTTTTTTTTTTTTTTCTCCCCCCCCCCCCCTCTAAAGATTGTATTGATTTATTTGGCAGACAGGGGTCATAAGTAGGCAGAGAGACACGCAGAGAGAGAGGAGGAAGCAGGCCCCCCGCGGAACGGAGAGCCCAATGTAGGGCTCGATCCCAGGACCCTGGGATCATGACCTCGGCCAAAGGCAGAGAACTTTAACCCACTGAGCCACCCAGGCGCCCCAAGGTGCAGAGATGACTTAATAAAAATCTTTAAAGACAGAAGAGGGGGGAGAGAAAGGAGAAGGAGTAGGGCCCCTGATAATAAAAGGCAAACACTAAGCTACTTGGCTAGAAGAAACCCTTAACCCTCCACAACCTTTGCCCCCTTCCCCAGCTGGGGGAGGGGCTCAGACTAATTTACTCATCTGTATTCTTTGATTGATTGATTGATTGATTGATTTGACAGAGAGAGAGAGAGAGAGAGAGAGATCACCAATAGGCCGAGAGGCGGTGGGGCCGGGCGGGGGGGGGGGGGGGGGGGGGGCAGGCTCCCTACTGAGCAGAGAGCCCGATGTGGGGCTCGAACCCAGGACCCTGGGATCATGATCTGAGCCGAAGGTGGAGGCTTAACCCACTGAGCCACCCAGGTGCCCCTCACGTGTATTCTTGGATGCCCACCGATGCCAGGTCAATTTGAGAGAGAATGAGACTATTGGGTTAGACTCTACTGTTACTATTCCTTACAAGTGTACTTGGGGATAAAATCAATGATGCCATATGGTACCAAACCGTGTAGAGAAATATCCAAGCCCTCAGAGAGGGAACTCTCTCTGAGACCCCCACCATTGGCACTAGGGACCAAAAATTGCGATCTGCCCTGTCTCAGATCCTTCCATTCCAAAGCCTCCACTGCACCCTCATTCAGCTTGAAGCAGTTATAGAAGGCAGACCTCTGCCCCTGTTCCATAGCAATGGAATGAAGGATTGACCATGGGGAATGATAACAGGGGAAAACAGAGCATGTCTGACTCCCTGTTGTTTCTAGTCCCTTTTAACCTACAGGGGAAAAGCCTCTGTTGAGCCCGGCACATAGGCATGTTACCGCTAAGATGTACAGAAACTTCTTTACCATAAACCTACCTCCCCTGAGGAAATAAAAGAATAGCCACAGCATAACTTGACAGGGGTGGTGGGAGGGATGGATGGAAACCATGCCCCATAAGGTAAATGGGCTGATGCTGGCTGAAAGCTCCAAGCCTGTTTTTCAGAAAATTGGTTCCCCCTACTGAGCTACCGTCTCGTTTCAGGCCTTGCTACCAAATACCAGGCATCTCTGCAGAAGTCTGGACTGAAGGTCGACGGATGGGGCTGCAGCTTATCAACAAGCACGGCCCTGATACTCCTTACCTGAGAGAAGGAGCCTGAGACCCCGTTCCGGTTAGACCAGCTCTCACAGCATGCCCACAGCCCCTTCTCCTTCTCCTAAGGTAACCTCCTGACATAAGGGACTCAATGATCCTCCTTCTCAGGTCAAGTCTCCACCCCAAAGTAAACATGGGGATAGAGGGTCCATAGGATGTTTCCCCACTGTGCAGGCTCCATCGTTCCCCGTGAATAATCGTTCATGTCCCTGCCCTTTTTCTTTTGAAGTTTGATTGTTATTTAGTAAGTTAGTTGGTTATTTCAGAGAGAGAGAGAGAGAGAGAGAGAGAGAGCGCGCGAGAGCGCGAGCGAGCGCACACGCATGAACACACGAGTGGGGGGAGGGACAGAGGGAGAGGGAGAAGACTCCCCACTGAGCAGGGAGCCCCAGAGGGGCAGGGCTCAGTCTCAGTACCCTGAGATCATGACCTGAGCTGAAGGCAGACGCTTCATAGACTGCGGCGCCCCTCCATTCCTTTTTTTTTGGGGGGGGGGAGAACAACATGACATACTTTTATGTTTTAAAAAATTCCATTCATTCATTCATTTTCCATTATCTGTGGACCCAATGCAGGGCTTGAACTCATGATCCTGACTGAGATCAGATTCACAGTCCTGTGCTCTTTTGACTGAGCCAGCCAGGTGCTCCCTCCAGTGCATTTTTTTAAACAACCCAGGGATCAAGGCTCGGAGTGACCATTTGCCCAATGAGACCCACACTCACCCCTCTGTGCAGAGGTGCTATCTGTGGAGCTGGTTTATGGTTCCCCATCTTCCCTCCTTCTTTTAGTGGACAGAAAGTGGCGTGTGAAACAGCCAGTGGCTATGTGGAAATGAGACAGAGGGTTTCCCTTGGAAAGCAGGTGGGAGAGGGAGGACCGGTCGAGGGATAATCAATCAACTGTTCCCGTCGCCTTAGAGGAGTGGGCTTGCTCGGCCCTGTAACTCGGTGGATGAGTGAGAACTGTCCCCTGTCAGGCCACTCTTAAGCTCTTATCCCTTATCACTCCATGCCTGTGTTTGCCTTCTGACCCCTAAGACACCAGCGTCATCAGTCCATGCCTGTGTTTGGCCTCTCCGTCCTAAGACACCACCATCCTGTGTTTCCTGTCCCTCTCCGACTGACCCAGCCACACCATGCCACACCCTCCTACCTGCACCACCCCCCCCCCCCCTTGGAAGGCTTTCAGGTCAGACGTCATCCTCCACATCCATGATTCCCAAAGGGTTTACCGGCATTTCCTGGGTTAGGAAAAGGAGGGGACTCTTTTTGCCCCCAGATAAGGTCAGCTCTTGAGACACGCTCTGTCTCCTTCCCCCTTGCCTCCTCCCTCCCGAAGTTTGCAAGCCACAGCCTAAGGGTTGGGGGATTTGAAGCACGCCATTCAAAGGAGAGAAGCCCCAGGCTCTGACTTTAACAGAAAACTTTCTGCATTTGAATGAAACGATTTGATTGAATGAGGCCCATGAGAATGGATCACCCTGAACCTCCCTTCAGCGGTCCTCCCATCCCCCACGCCCCACCCCTGCCGTCTTCAGGTCGAATGGAGAGCAGTAGGCTGGGGGTGGGGATGGCGGGGGGGAGGGGGGGAGGGGGTGTGGCGGGCGTGGTGGTGGTGGTGGTGGTGGTGGTGGTGCTGTTCATCCTAAGTAGTGAACGAGGCCCCGGGTCCCTAGGAAAAAAGTCACGGTCGGGTACAGATGAGTTGGTCTCTCAGGCAAAGTGGTCCAACTGTGGGCAACAGTTCTGTGGATGAGGGGAGATTTTTTTCTGGGATCATGCTCACATAGACGTCCCCGGCTGAGAAGAGGGCAGGGGGAGCCCTGGTAGGGGGAGGCGGACCCAGATCCGGAGCTCTGGACTATAGCTACTGCCTGCCCCCGGGTTGGGGGGGGTGGGGGGGTGGGGGCTGAGGGTGGTGGGGTCCGCTCACGCTGACTCCTGCAGCTCAATTCATTCTGGGAACCTTCTATTTTTTTCTGCGGAGGTGCCAGGTGCTGCGACGGCCAAAGCTCAACTCTTCTCTTTGCCTAGTTCTTTTTTTTTTTTTTTTTTTTAAAGATTTTATTTATTTATTTGACAGAGAGAGATCACAAGCAGGCAGAGAGGCAGGCAGAGAGAGTGAGAGGGAAGCAGGCTCCCTGCCGAGCAGAGAGCCCGATGGACTCGATCCCAGGATCCTGAAATCATGACCCGAGCCGAAGGCAGCGGCCCAAACCACTGAGCCACCCAGGCGCCCCATTTTTTTTTTTTTTAATATTTTATTTATTTGACAGAGAGAAATCACAACTAGACAGAGAGGCAGGCAGAGAGAGAGAAGGAGGCAGGTTCCCCGCGGAGCAGAGAGCCTGATGCGGGGCTCGATCCCAGGACCCTGAGACCATGACCTGAGCCGAAGGCAGAGGCTTTAACCCACTGAGCCACCCAGGCGCCCCTCTTTGCCTAGTTCTTAAAAGGCCTGATTCTCCTGTCTTCCTGGTAGAGGGACCGAGCCACACCCTCCCATCCTGCCGGACACCCCGTGCAAATACTTCCACTTGAAGAGGGCTTTCACCTCGTTCCGAAAGTAAACAAACTACACCCACCCACACCCATCCCGTGGTCACCAATCCCTAAAACCAACCCACAGAAACCCAGCGGGTCTTCTGCAGCCCAAGGGTGCTTTAGAGAGTCACTCTCTTCAACACACCTTAGGCTCAAGGACGTGCTGCTGTCTCTCTTTCTCTGGCACAATTCCATCCAGGGATGAGCCTCGTACTGTATCGGCAAGATACAGTGCTCCTGGGAGCCGGGGACAGCAGACAACACTCACCGGATGATAGCACCCTACCTTTGGAATGACGTCCATACCTAAGCATGGTCTCTGGAAATCTTTGACATTGGCGTGCCTCTGCCGAGATCATTGCTTGGGACACTCCAGCCTCTAGAGCCGATCTTGTCTATGTTCCTCTGACCGTTACTTGCCCTTACTGTTCGCCTGATATTTTGCCTGATTGTTTATGGAGAGATTATATCCCTTCTGGCAAGAGCTGAATGTGAATCCTCTGCTCACCCCACCATGGAGAAGAATATGCACAGGCCCACACCCCTCTTCTCCTTCTCCACCATGTTGATGGAAAATGTGGGCCGCCCTCCCTCCGTCCTGTCAAAACCCAAACCTGAGATAAGGTTTAGATGTAAAGGAAACCAGAATACTGTGTTGAACTACAGACACTTCTTTTTTTTTTTTTTTTTTTAGATTTTATTTACTTATTTGACAGACAGAGATCACAAGTAGGAAGAGAAGCAGGCAGAGAGAGAGAGGAGGAAGCAGGCTCCCTGTGAGCAGAGAGCCTGATGCGGGGCTCGACCCCAGGACCCTGGGATCTTGACCTGAGCCGAAGGCAGAGGCTTAACCCACTGAGCCACCCAGGCGCCCCAACTACAGACACTTCTAAAACGTAGCAGCAGGGGCGCCTGGGTGGCTCAGTGGTTTAGGCCACTGCCTTCGGCTCAGGTCATGATCTCAGGGTCCTGGGATCGAGTCCCGCATCGGGCTCTCTGCTCGGCAGGGAGCCTGCTTCCCTCTCACTCTCTCTGCTTGCCTCTCTGCCTACTTGTGATCTCTCTCTGTCAAATAAATAAATAAAATCTTAAAAAAAAATAAAATATTTAAAACGTAGCAGCAGCATCAGCAGCAGCAGCAGAAAACACACACACCCCCCCCCCCAACTGCAGGTGCAAGGAGGGAGAGATAACTCTCCCCCCTTTCTCCCCTGAAGCATCCTCTGCCCATTCCCCTGGGAGATGTCTCCCCTATCGCAGAAGGGGGAGTGAGTGACATCCTTTTTCTTTCTTTCTTTCTTTCTTTCTTTCTTTCTTTCTTTCTTTCTTTCTTTCTTCTTCTTCTTCTTCTTCTTCTTCTTCTTCTTCTTCTTCTTCTTCTTTTTTGAGTGAGTGAGTGAGTGAGAGAGGGGGGGGGAACACACACACACACGCATGTATATATGTATATACGCACATATATGTATATGTGTACACACACGCACGCACACACATCTATTCTGGGCGTGCGGAAGCAGGGGGAGGGGCAGGGCAGGCAGAGGGAGAGGGAGAAGCAGGCTCCCCGCTGAGCAAGGAGCCTGAAGTGGGACTCGATCCCAGGAATGTGGGATCAGGACCTGAGCCAAAGGCAGCCGCTTACCCTTAAGGGACTAAGCCACCCAGATACCCTGTGAGGGACATTCTTATCTTCAAGGACAGGAAGTTGAGAATGAACATGAGAATTCTGGACAAACTGATCTTGTTTGTTTGTTTGTTTGTTTGTTTCTTTCTTTCTTTCTTTCCTCCAAAATCGTGTGTTCTTGTAGACTCCCCACACAGTGTAGTTACTCTGCCACAATCGCCTCTTCTTTTTTTTTTTTTTTTTTTTTAAGATTTATTTATTTATTTGACAGAGAGAGAGATCACAAGTAGGCAGAGAGGCAGGCAGAGAGAGAGGAGGAAGCAGTCTCCCTGCAGAGCAGAGAGCCCGATGCGGGGCTCGATCCCAGGACCCTGAGATCATGACCTGAGCCGAAGGCAGCGGCTTAATCCACTGAGCCACCCAGGCGCCCCACAATCGCCTCTTCTTGTTCAACCCAATATACCAGCAACTAGGATTTGCTCCTTCTCAGGGTCTGGCTTTCCTCGGGAGGGCTTTTTCATGGGACACTTTTAGGAAACAAATTTGTAGGCTCCTTTTCCTGTTACTCTGTCTCATGTCAATGTCATCCTTAGGGTCTGCCACCAACCCTGAGGTCTTCCTTTCCAGCATCTTTGAATCCTCCCTCCTTCATGACCTCGTTCCTTCCGTGCACAGCCCTCCGCTCGGCTCCCGTGCCCCCCCCCCCCCCACCAAGGCCAGACATATGGGTGATGGCCTCTCCAAGCTAAACATACTCTTACTGTATGACACAGCAATCCTGCTCCTTGGTATGCATCGATGACCCAAACGAGTTGAAGATGGATGTCTGCACAGAAACCGACACGCAGACGTTCACGGCCCCTTCACTAGGAACGGCTTGAACCTGGAGGCAATCAAGAAGTCCCTCAGGAGGAGAATGGATCCAGAGACTGGGGTACATCCAGGCCACGAAAGAAATGGCTCTCGGGGCTTTGGAAAGAGATGAGCGAGCTCTGGGGAGCTATGGGGAGCCAGGTAGGGAAACTCCCGCGTGTCTTGCTGACTGAGAGAAGCCGGTCAGAAGAGAAGAGGTGAACCCACCTCACGGTTCCAACTCCATGTGACATGCTGAAGGAGGCCAAACGATGGAGAGGGTCACGAGATCAGTAGGCTGGAGAGCCGAGTATGAACTGTAGCAGACAGCATCATGGACGGACAGGTGTGGGCAGAGGGTTTCTCCCCCTCTTGGACCAGGTTTGGCTTCAAAGGAGTGCAGCCCAAATTGGAACCAAAGGAGGCAGGATGCTTCCCGAAAAATCTCAAGGAAAAGTACTGCAAGCAACAGGAATAGCTACTGGTCAGGCTCTGGAGGAAAGGGTGGAGAGATTCAGCCCGTTGGCCTGAAAGTTGGCGGTAACTGTCTTCTCCCAGAATATGGAGGCATCGGAGTAGTTCTAGATGACGTGGAGTATTTTCTTACTTAGGGACGGTGACATTCTGAGGAAATATAGAGACTGAAAAAAAATCATGATTGCGATGGCATCCCGTGAAACTACTCAGTCCACTGAAGTGGTGAAATCTTGCCCCGTGTGAGTAATTTCCATGGCAGGCAGGCGAAAGGGACAACAAAGATCCATCGGCTGCCAGGGGTTTTGGTGGGGGTGGAGGGTGTGGGGTGGGGGGGTGGGGGGGAGGGTGCAGGTGGGTGGGTAGGGTGACTAGGCAGAGCACAGAGGATTTTTAAGGCGGTGGAACCATTCAGAGAGCTACTGTGGTGGTGAGATACCTTTGTCGAAACCCACAGAAGGAGGGGTGCCTGGGTGGCTCAGTGAGTCAAGTCTCTGCCTTCGGCTCTGGTCATGACCTCCGGGTCCTGGGATCGAGCCCCGAATCGGGCTCTCTGCTTGGCGGGGAGCCTGCTTTCCCCTTTCTCTCTGCCTACTTGTGATCTGTCTGTCTGTCTGTCTGTCTGTCTGTCCGTCCGTCTCTCTCTCTCTCTCTCTCTCTCTCTGTCAAATAAATAAATAAAATCGTTATAAAAAGGAAAACAAAACCCCAGAGAATGGACAATGTTGGGCTCTGAGTGGGTGATGATGATGCCTCAGTGTGGATTCATCCCTTGTAAGCGATACACCAGGTTTGCCACGGATGGTCGGTTGGTCGGTAGGCTTCTGGGGGAGTGGGAAGCTCTCAGGGAGCAGGCCTGTGCCTCTGAGTGTTGGGGGGCGGGGCAGGGGCCAGTGAGCCGTGACCGATGGCAGAGCAGGTGCCCTGTGGGTACTGCCCGTATTCTCCAGTGAATTTGGCTGTGAACCCAAAACCACTCAGAATAAGTAAATAAGTAAGTAAGTAAGTGAATAAACAAATAAATACAAACAAAGGCCCATGAAACGTGCGTGCGCGCACGCGCGCACGCACACGCACACACACACACACACACACACACACACACACACACACACACACGAAGGAACAAACCCCAAAACAGACAGACAGGCAGACCGGATGTGGAGCTGCCGGGGAAATGGCCAAGCAAGAATTGCAGAGATGGGTTTGGTGCAAAAGGGTGCTTTTCTTACAGCACGGGGACAGGACCTGTGGGCAGAAAGAGCCGTGCTGGGATTGTGAGGGGTCACTGGTGATACGGTTTCCAGTTAGTGGGGGTTAGGGATGAGGTCAGTCTCCAAGGAATGTGTGTATGGTGCGAGCAAGGTCTCCGAGACCTTGCGGGGCTCCCCGCTGTCAAGGTGAGGTGAGTCCCTCTTGTTTTAGCCAAGCGTGAGTCATGGGACCCTTTCGATGTGTGTCTGTGGACCCCGTGTTGGAAGAGGGATGTTAGCCTATCGTGGGCATGGGTGGCTGTCGGAGTGAAGGGACACTGACTAGAGCGAATCCTCACGGGTAAAGCATGGAACGAAATCCTTGAGGGAGTTGTAGGGGTGTTCCACCCTCTATGTGTGTCAGGGATTCATCAGTGGGTTACAAGTGGTCAGGGGACCTCGCTGTTGCCTCCTTTCTCTTGCCTTGGCTCTCTTCATCTGGTCCGAGTGACATTCCAGGTGGACAATCTCCCTGCTGGGGTGGGGGTGTTTGGTCGTGGTGGTGGACACACATTCTCCTCTACCTGCTTAGGGTCTGTGGCTGGGCCTAGGATGGCGACCGACAGAAGAGGTTCCCTGGAGAAGGGCATCCAACCGTGGGTAGGTGTTTGCCTGCCCAGGGGCGCCTTCCCAAGGGCCTAAAGACGGGGACTCGAGGGGTGCCTGGGTGGTTCGGTAGGTTGGGCCTCCGCCTTCCACTCAGGTCATGATCTCCGGGTCCTGGGATCGAGCCCTGCATCGGGCTCTCTGCTCGATGGGGAGCTTGCTTCCCGCCCCCCCCCCCGGCCCCCCCTCTCTGCCTACTTGTGATCTCTGTCTCTCCAATAAGTCAATAAGATAAAATCTTAAAAAAAAGAAGAAAAGAAAAGAAAAGAAAAATGAAAGACAAGACAAGACAAGACAAGACAAGACAAGACAAGACAAGACAAGACAGGGACTCGATCCACGAAGAACGGACAAGACCAGGGGGTTTGGGCAAGGGGCAGGCAGGCCGTGGCAAAGACAGCCCCGGGAGGACGGGGGTGGGGGTGGGGGTGGGGGGGGGGGGGGCCTGGTTGAAGAAGTTTCATCGACATGGACGGTTCAGACCCTAATTCTCTGGCTCCCCTCTCCTGTCTCTGGTGATGGAGGCTGGCTTTCTGCTTCCTGGTTCCTACAAGGAGTGGAATTTGAGATAACTGACGTGCCACAGTGGGCACCTTTTCGGGGTGACAGGTTCTGGTTTCCTTCAGGGCAGTCTGGGGAAGTGGCTCACGGGTGGGTCCTGGTTCCTCGGGAATCCCTCTCCCCATCCCTGGTCCCGCCAGCCATCGCTGGCTCCTCTCTTTCCGGCCATTCCCGGGGCTCCTCCGCAGCGGCAGGGTGCCTGGGCATAGGCTCCTGGGCCTGGGTGTTGAAAAGAAAATCGGAAGTTTCCCTGCCATTCGACCCTGGGCCCTGCAGAGTTTGTCCTTGCTACGGTTCTTCTGTCTTTCTTTTTCTTTTTCTTTTTTTTTTTTTAAGATTTATTTATTTATCTGACAGACAGAGATCACAAGCAGGCAGAGAGGCAGGCAGAGAGAGAGCAGGAAGCAGGCCTCCTGCTGAGCAGAGAGCCCGAGGTGGGGCTCGATCCCAGGACCCTGGGATCATGACCTGAGCCGAAGGCAGAGGCTTTAACCCACGGAGCCACCCAGGCGCCCCTTCTTCTGTCTTTTTAATCGCCTCTGGGATGATCAGGGATGGACTCCCTGCCTCTCAACCCCAGACTTCATGTCCCTTTGGAATTAGACATAAAACGGCCTCGCTGGTTTTCTGAGTCGGTGGCCTTGTCGTAGACACGACCTGCTCGAAGGGACCTGACCCTGAAAATCTTGGATTTCTTCCTTGCCCTTGGCTGTGTGGCAGACTTCCCATACGGAATGGATTGTACACCCCCCCACCCCCCCCCACCCCCGTTCTCCTAGTGACCCTGATCCGACCTCTGGGAGCGTTTCCTCATTTTGTCTCTCTCTGAGCAACACCCTCTACCACTACCACCACCCCCCCCCCCCACCTCCCACTCCCGGCTGATCCCTCAGGCCTCTGTGTGTCCTTTGCCCTTGGGTCCCCTTCAGAGGGTGTTTCACAGAGTCTAGGGTTTTAATTTTGGTGACTTCCAACCCCTCCGTTTCTTTTTTTTACGGATCGCGCCTCAGGTGTCCAGTCTTAAACCCTCTTTGCCTGGCCCTAGATCCCCAGCTTTCCCCCTAGAATCCTCCCCCAACACACACACACACACACACACACACACACACACACACACACACACGTGTGTTCCGGTGTTCTGTTTCCCATGGAAGTGTGAGATCCGTTTGGAGTTCACATTTGTAGGAGGGGTGAGATCTGCCTGTTTGGATGGAAGCTTTCCTCTTCCTCTTTCTTTCTTTCTTTCTTTCTTTCTTTTCCCTCCTTAAAAAAGAATGTTGTTGTTGTTGTTGTTGGTGGTGGTGGTGGTGGTGGTGGTAGGGAGGGAGGACGAAGGAAGGAAGGAGCGAAGGACCCGAAAGGAGGGTCAGGGAGAGGGAGGTGAGAAGCAGAGTCTCTGCTGAGTAGGGAGCCCCAGTGGATGGATGCGGGGCTCGATCCCAGGACCCAGAGATCATGACCTGAGCTAAAGGCAGAGACGTTTCACCGACCGAGCCACTCAGGCACCCCAGTTGTCTTGTTTCTTTGCCTGCCTGCCTGCCTGCATGTTGGGTCTGTGGATGTCTGATGACTGACTGTCCTCTGATTTCGTGGGGAGGTGGGCCATGTTTCCTCCTTTGAACGGCCTTTGCGCTTGGGCATATCTCTTTCGGTATCTGTTCCGTGCCATCGATTCATCGACCGACCGACCGTGTCTGTCTGTCTGCCAACATCGCAGGGTCTCCATGGCCTCTGCAAAGAAAGCATTCGACCAGGGGCGACTTTATTTCCGATTTTTGCTTTGTTTTCCTTTGTTGTGTTTGACAGACATCGCCATAGCGGTTCAAATTTCTTGGGCGTGTCAGCTCTGTACACCCACCCAGGGTGGCCCTGGAACTCAGGACCCCCACAGATCAAGAGTTGCCTTCCTTGGGGGTCCTCCGGACCGAGCCAGCTAGGTGCCCTGAAAGACGTGTCCTTGAAACACAGGTGTGAAGTCTGCGCCCATGAACTTTGCACTGGGAAACCTTATTTGGATCGTCACACTCTTGGGGAAATACTGCTGAAAGAACGTCGTGTAGCCAACGATGGAGGAACCGACTTGGGAGGAAAACCTTCTTTTCCAGGTTCTGCTGTTTGGTCAATTCTCTCGACTCAATAGGGGCCCAGCCTTCAGAGTCACAGTATTTGCTTGATGTCTCTCTTGTCTGCGTTTTCCTCGTGTACTTTTATAGTGAGTGCTCCGGATGGATGGTTGACAGAGAACAGTTTACATCCCGGGGCATGTGTGTGTGTGTGTGTGTGTGTGTGTGTGTGTGTGTGTGTGAGAGAGAGAGAGAGAGAGAGAGAGAGAGAGAGAGGGAGGGAGAGGTGTGTGTGTGGGGGGGGGGCACGGCGGGGGTGAGATGGGTAGGGATTGTTGCAAAGTGGGATCAGGGATTCACGGAGGTGAGAAGGCGGCAAAGAGAAAGGCTTGGAAAGGAAGCCATGAAAAAGCCCATGTTCAAATGGTGAAGTTTCATGGGAGAAGAGTTACCTCTAATCAAAGGCATTCTTGCTGGACAGTAGCTTCTGCCCTCTCCGCTGGGGGATAGGAGGGCCAAGGTTTTGAAAGGTTCCTCCTGGGCTTTTGTAAAGCACAAAAGCGCCAGAGCACCTAGACAGGATGCTGCTGCTCTGTTGCCCTCTAGTGTCCTCTCCCCCTGCCACCGCTGTTTCTGTTTTCCTCTGACCCCACTTCCTGCCCAGGGGTGTTTATCTTGGATAGATAATGCTGCTGCTGCTGCTGCTGCTGCGCGCGCGCGTGCGTGCGTGTGTGTGTGTGTGTGTGTGTGTGTCTTCAAGGTTTTATATTTTTAGGTAATCTCTCCACCCATCCATCCAGCGTGGTGCTGGAACTCAGGACCCCCCCCCCCCCCCCCCGCAGGTCAAGAGTCGCAGTCGTGTGGTCCTCAGAGGGAGCCAGTCAGGCGCCCCGAGATACGTGTACTTGAAAATCCAGCAAACAAAGAAAAGAACCAACGAATAAAGTTTTTTGTTTTTTGTTTTTTTTTCCTTCACAGGCCGGGGGAAGTTCTACGCCTTGTCCCCCCCCCGCCACACATCAGGGGATAGTTAGTTCATCATCAATATTTACCTCTTCTCAAGCACCGGCCCCTCCCCTCCCCGCCCCGCCCCGCCCCGCCCCGCCCCGCCGCCGTGTCCTAGAGTTGGACCGCGCGGCTGTTCCGGAACTGGATTTCTTCAGTGAATGGCTATTTTAACTCTCTCTCTCTCTCTCTCTCTCTCTCTCTCTCTCTCTCCCTCCCTGTTTTTTTTTTTTTTTTCTTCAAGATTTTATTTGTTTGACAGAGAGAGGTCACAAGTAGGCAGAGAGACAGACAGAGAGAGAGGGGGAAGCAGGCTTCCCGCTGAGCAGAGAGTCTGATGTGGGGCTCGATCCCAGGACCCTGAGACCATGACCTGAGCTGAAGGCAGAGGCTTCACCCCCTGAGCCACCCAGGCACCCCTATTTTAACTCTCTTCCTCCCCATTCCGTGCCGCCTCCCTGCCGTCCCACCCCCCCTCCACTGCCCCCCACCCCCGCCCCGGGGTTTATTCCGCTTTTGGTCACGGATGCCACGACCCTGCCTTGGCACCGATGTTCCCCACAGCTGTTTGTTGTCCTTAGACATCATCGTGGTACGGGCAGAGACAGGTTCAGTGAGCACCTTTCTGGGGGTGTGTGTCAGTCACCCCCTTTCCGTCCTCCCGAGGTGTCATCGTTGGCTTCAGAGTAGACCTCCTGCCCTTGAAATGCTAGGAAAAAAACGGTTCATCCGTTGTTGGTTTAGGAGTGCGCGCGTGTGGGATGCCTGGGGGGGGGGGGGGCCTCAGTAGATGAAGCCTCTGCCTTCAGCTCAGGTCACGATCTCAGGGTCTTGGGATCGAGTCCCGCATCGGGCTCTCTGCTGGACAGGGAGGCTACTTCCTCCTCTCTGTCTCTCTGCCTGCTCGTGATCTCTGTCTGTCAAATAAATAAATAAAATCTTCAACAACAACAACAACAACAACAACAACAACAACAACAACAACAACAACAACATTAAAGGAGTACTCGCGTGGGTCTCGGTTTTACAGTCCCTGCCCGGGGACATTTGTCTAAGTCCTCCCGGAGGCCCGGGCGCCCGCTTGCTCACATGCCACAGTGGGAAGCTGGTGCCTCCAGGCCTGCCGGGCCGCCGGGGGTGGGGGTGGGGTGGGGTGGGTGGGTGGGTGTGTGTGTGTGTGTGTGTGTGTGTGTGTGTGTGTGTCCCCCGTGGCGAATCGGGCCCCCCCCTTCCGGCGGCAGCGGCCCGGACGCGTTCCCCAAGTCTCCCCTGGGCGAGCTGGAGTCGCGCCGTGCCTGCCGTGAGCTGCCGAGGCTGACGCCCCGGGGCCGCGCGCCCCTCCGAAGTGGGCCGGGAGGGGATCGGGCGGCCTGGCGGCCGGCCTCGCGACTGTCACTGGCCCTGCGTTCCGGATCTGCCTCGGTGTCTTTCGTGGCGGTTGTCTGGCGGCACCTGGCGGCCGCTTTTATATAGCGTCTCCCCGCCGGAACGTGGGCGATGTCGGCAAGGGATGGCATTTGGCCGCGGTCCCCAAGCTGGAGTTCCGGGAGGCCGGCGACACTAGAGCGATCGTCCCCGCGGTCTCTGGGGCGTCGGCGCGCGATCGGCTCGCGGGAGATTGAAACCCCAGGTATATGGGGGAGCAGCGGCGCCGCCCCCGCCGTCGCCGCCTTCTCCTCCTCCTGGCTCTCGCGGAGGGGTGTTGGGGGCTTCCTGGAGGGGTCGACCAGCACCCGCCGGTGCCCCCTCCTCCGCCCGCCTGCCCGCCGGCGTGGGAATGGGAGACAGTGTGTGCGTGCGGTGCGAGGACGCCGTTCGGCCTGTGGCTCTGGTCGTTCATCGGGCCTTCCGTGTCCCACGTGTCCCTTGTGTCCCGTGTCACACTCGGGCGGTTGGGGACCGGCCCGAGCCTCGCCGGGAAGCCGGTGGATGGCGCGAGGGGTCCGTCCGCGGGCACGCGTGGGGTCCTGGTCGTCGCCCCCGATTTTCTCACCAAGTTTTCCGAGGCCCGCTGCGTAAGGTGGGGACCGGCTCGGACCGGCTCGGACCGGGCCGGGCCGGCCGTGCGGGCGGCGCCACGCCGCGAGGGGAGGCACGGGCCGCGATGTCCATGGAGGTCGGGCCATCAGGGGGCGCCTCCGCGGGTCCGCCCCCTCTCCCAGTCCCAGCCCGGGAGCCGGCGACCGCTCGGACCGGCTCGGACCGGCTCGGACCGGCTCGGACCGGGCCGTGGCGGCCGTGCGGCGCCACGCGGCGAGTGGAGGCACGGGCCGCGAGGGAGAGGGAGAGGGAGAAGGAGGCGAGGGCCGGCAGGTCCCTCCGCAGAACTTGATTTTTTTTTGAGGGCCGGCAGGTCCCTCCGCAGAACTTGATGATTTTTTTTTTGAGGGCCGGCAGGTCCCCTCCGCAGAACTTGATTTTTTTTGAGGGCCGGCAGGTCCCTCCGCAGAACTTGATTTTTTTTTTGAGGGCCGGCAGGTCCCTCCGCAGAACTTGATTTTTTTTGAGGGCCGGCAGGTCCCTCCGCAGAACTTGATTTTTTTTTTGAGGGCCGGCAGGTCCCTCCGCAGAACTTGATTTTTTTTGAGGGCCGGCGGGTCCCTCCGCAGAACTTGATTTTTTTTTGAGGGCCGGCAGGTCCCCTCCGCAGAACTTGATTTTTTTTTTGAGGGCCGGCAGGTCCCTCCGCAGAACTTGATTTTTTTTGAGGGCTGGCGGGTCCCTCCGCAGAACTTGATTTTTTTTTGAGGGCCGGCAGGTCCCCTCCGCAGAACTTGATTTTTTTTTTGAGGGCCGGCAGGTCCCTCCGCAGAACTTGATTTTTTTTTGAGGGCCGGCAGGTCCCCTCCGCAGAACTTGATTTTTTTTTTGAGGGCCGGCAGGTCCCCTCCGCAGAACTTGATTTTTTTTTTTTTGAGGGCCGGCGGGTCCCTCCGCAGAACTTGATTTTTTTTGAGGGCCGGCGGGTCCCTCCGCAGAACTTGATTTTTTTTTGAGGGCCGGCAGGTCCCCTCCGCAGAACTTGATTTTTTTTTTGAGGGCCGGCAGGTCCCTCCGCAGAACTTGATTTTTTTTGAGGGCTGGCGGGTCCCTCCGCAGAACTTGATTTTTTTTTGAGGGCCGGCAGGTCCCCTCCGCAGAACTTGATTTTTTTTTTGAGGGCCGGCAGGTCCCTCCGCAGAACTTGATTTTTTTTTGAGGGCCGGCAGGTCCCCTCCGCAGAACTTGATTTTTTTTTTGAGGGCCGGCAGGTCCCCTCCGCAGAACTTGATTTTTTTTTTTTTGAGGGCCGGCGGGTCCCTCCGCAGAACTTGATTTTTTTTGAGGGCCGGCGGGTCCCTCCGCAGAACTTGATTTTTTTTTGAGGGCCGGCGGGTCCCTCCGCAGAACTTGATTTTTTTTTTTGAGGGCCGGCGGGTCCCCTCCGCAGAACTTGATTTTTTTTGAGGGCCGGCGGGTCCCTCCGCAGAACTTGATTTTTTTTCTAAGTCCCGACTTGGGGACGACAGGCGGACCAGGGGAGGAGCTACCCGGCCAGGCCCGGGCGGCTCCACCTCCCTCGAGTCCGTGGTCGGTCCCGGCTGCCCGCTCCCCCACGCTCCAGGGGGTCGACCAGATGGCCCTGGGGGTTCCGTGGGGCGCCCCCCCCCCCCCCGCTCTTTGCAGGGTAATGGAGCAGTGTTTGGGGCCAGTGGCCAGGCCACGGTCCCACGAGGTCCCGGTGACCCGTGGCTAGGCCCCGCCAGATGGCGTAGCTATTTTGTCCCCGGAAAGGAGCAGGTTTTGTTGCCAGGTAGGTGCTGACACGCTGTTTGAGTGACTCGCCTTAGCGATGTGGGCCTCTGGGTGCGTGCGGGGCTCTGGGCTTGGCCGTGGTGCCAAATCCGGCTCGGCCCTCGCTCGTTGGAGCCGTCCGCGTGGGCCTGTGCGCCGGCTCTCGTGCCCCCAGCTGGTCCCGGGCTGTGGTGCCACCTCTGGTCTCCAGCACCCGAGGGCGGCGTGGGCAAGTGGCGTGGGTCCTTTATCCCGTTCACTCCACGCTGTGGGCGCCCGGCTGCGGCCGTGGTAACCCCCGCTCCGTTCCGCAAGGCTCCGTGCCACGTGTCAGGCGTTCTCCTTGGGTTGCCCGGCTGCTCTTGCCCTGGGCTCGAGGGGTGCCGGCGAGGCTGAAAGCAGGTCCCTCTGGTCGGTTGTCGTCGCCAGGCGTTTCCCCCCTTGGGTTCCTCCTTGGGCACGTTTTCGCTGATCGATGTGGTGATGTCGCGTTCTCCCGGGCCGGGTCTAAGCCGCGTCAGACGAGGGACGGACATTCATGGCGAATGGGACCGCTCTTCTCGTTCTGCCCGTGGGCCCCTCGCTCCTCCTCCTCCTCTGCCACCCGCTGCCGTGGGGGGGTGTTGAGGGGAGGGTGCGGGGGGGTTTGTGGGCTCCGGCCCGACTCTGCTTTCCCACGGTTCTCGCCTCAGGGCGCCCGTGGGTGTGGGGTCCAGCTGACGCAGCGGACACTCTCGCTTGCCGCTCTCGGCTCCTTCACGCGGGGTGAGCCGCCCTCCCTGTGTCGGGGAGGGCCATCCCGAGGCCGCGCTGCTCACCGCCCGGGCGTGCTGAGCGCATGGCGCCTGGCCCTCTGTGGTGCCCCTGGAGCGCTCCAGGTTGTCTCAGGTGCCTGAGGCCGAGCGGTGGCGTCGTTTCCCGTTCCCAGCGACCCCCTCGGGCTGCCGCTGTCGGTGGTGTGTCCGGAGAGCGGGTGGTGGAAGTCGGTAAGGGAGGCCCACCCGCCCCCCTCTGTGGGGGTGCGGGCACCTCGTCGTCCTCTGGTGCGCGTCGTGCCAGGGCGGTGTGTGTGGACAGGACTTGGTGGGGCGTGTGAGTGACCGCGCCGGGCCGAGCCAGCGCTGCGGCGCCTGGCCAGCCGAGGGCTGCTGCTTCTCTTTGCCCGGCATGCCGTGCCCGTCTCCGCTCCTCTCGTGGCCTCGGTGTGGAGGCCTGAGGTCCCTTCCGGGCGGGGATGGGAGCATGGCGTGCGTAGAAGAGGCAAAGGCGGTCCCCTCGTGGGGCTCTGGCCGCGGGTGCTCAGGATTGTCCTGGGCCTGTCCCTTGCCGCAGACCCACCCCCGCCCCCTCCCAGGCCCTGGAGGCCTTTGGGACGGCGTTTCCTTGGGCGGAGCCCGGTCAGGGGGACGAATGGGTGGGGGCGATGCGCCCTCGGTGAGAAAGCCTTCTCTAGCGATCCGAGAGGGTGCCTTGGGGTACCGGAACCCCCAGCCGCCGCCCCTCCTCTGCGCGTCGTGGCCACCGATGCGGGGTGACTACCGTCGCGTGTTGGGCAGAGCCCCCTCTCCGCGAGGGGTCTGCCGGCCCCGCGGTGGGGCCGAGCGTCGCTCTCTTGCCTACCGCGGCCTGCGCCTCCCCCCTCCGAGTCGGGGGAGGATCCCGCCGGGCCTGGCCGGCGTCTGGCGCGTGGGGCTCCCGCGTGCGTGCGAGTGCGAGAGCGTGCGCGCGCGCGGCCGCTCCCCCGCGGCGTGCGTCTCCTTGCTCTGCGCCGTGCGAGCGGCTGTCTGCCGCCCGCTCCCGTGCCGAGTCGCCGCCGGGGGTGACGTGCGGGCACGGGTCGGGCCGCTCTCGCCTGGGGGCGCTTCCCCCGGGTCGTGGCTCCGGGATGGAGCAGACGGACGGATGGAGGTTCAGACGGGCCCCCGCGCGGCGGGGGTCGCGTTGGGGCCCGGTTCTTGGCGGGGGAAGGTGCGCCAAGGGTGCTGAGGCCGGCCGGCGTCCCCGGGCGTCGCGGGACCGCTCTCGTGCTGGTGGCGGTGGGATCCCGTGCACGTTTACCTGGCGGCCCGGCTCGCGCCTTCGTTGGTGCGCCCTTCCCCCCCCCCCCCCCCGGAACCGCTCCCCACGCGCTGCCGGCCGTCGCCCGCTGTGCGCCCCCTCCCCGTCGCCGCCGACCTTTCCCCCCTACCTTGTCCCCGGCTCGCCTGGACGGCTTTGAAGGCGCGCTGTGCTCTCGATCCATTCCCTCGGGACCGAAACCGGCCTCGCCGCTGTTGGGTGTTGTCCCCCCTCCCCGGGCCTCTAGCGGCCTTGGGCGGGGGGGGGGCATCCCCGGGCGAAGGGCTCTCGGCCCGTTGTGAGGAGGAGAGGCCCGCGTGGGTCCAGTCGGGCGTGGGCACGGAGGGGTGTGGTCGTGCGCGCGGGAGGACGCCCTGTTGGGGGTCGGTCGTGACTCTGGCCGTGGTGGCTGGGGGGGCCCCGAGCCCTGCGATGTGGCGGGGGCCTGCCTGCCGGGGGCCGGGTCGGTGTCCTCGGGTGCCACGGGACCGCCCTTGTGCTGGAGGCCTTGGGCGGTGGGACCCCGTGTGCCCCGGCGGCCGACCTCGGGCCTCGGAAGGCGCCTTGGGGGGGCTCTCGCGCTCCCTCGCGGTGGCCCGCGGTCCCCTTCCCCACGTGGCTGCTCTGGTTTCTGGCGCCCGAGCCCCCCGCCGCCGAGCCGTCGTCTCGCGGCCTCCCCCCGTCCGCCTGCCGACCCCGGTGCCGCGCGCCCCGGTGCGCTGGCGCTTCTCAGGCCCGTGGCGGCCTCCCATCCGTGTCTGCCGCCGCCGCCGGCCCGGCGGCGGTGTCGTGGTTGCGGGCGAGGGACCGTTCCTCCCGCCCCTACGCCGTGCGCCCTCCCGTCGCTCCGGCGCGCGTGCCCGGGCGTGGGTCGGGTCCCGGCCGTCCGCTGTGGCCGTGGCGGCCGCGCGCGCTGCCTCCCCCGGTGGTGGTGGGGGGGTCGGGCTCCGGCCCGGCTCCCCTCGCCCCGCGGGAGCGCGTGCCGGCCCGTCCCGGCCCCGGCGTGGCCGACCGGTGCCCCGGCCCGCCCGCCCGTCCCGCGCGCCGCCCTCGGGGGGCCGCCCCGGTGTGTGGGAGGGGGTCGGAGCGTCCCTCCCTCGCCTCTCCGCGGCGCCGCCGCCGGTGTGCCCTCGTCCGCGGTGGGCGGGGCCCGGCCAGTTCAGCCTCGCTCGCCCGTTGCGGGTGGGGGTGGTCCGTGGCGAGTGGGGAAGCGTCTTCCCGCTCCCTGACCCCCGCGGGCCCGCGCGCTCCGTGGTGGGGGTGGTTTGCCGCCGCCGCCGCCGCCGCCGCCCCCGCCGCCGCGTGTGCCCCCCCGCGCTCGGCACGTCCGGCCCACCGGGACACCTCGCGCCGCGCGCCCCTCCCGTGGGGAGGGGCGCGGGGCCGTGTGGTGTCTCTGGCTCACCGCGCTCCTACCTGGTTGATCCTGCCAGTAGCATATGCTTGTCTCAAAGATTAAGCCATGCATGTCTAAGTACGCACGGCTGGTACAGTGAAACTGCGAATGGCTCATTAAATCAGTTATGGTTCCTTTGGTCGCTCGCTCCTCTCCTACTTGGATAACTGTGGTAATTCTAGAGCTAATACATGCCGACGGGCGCTGACCCCCCTCGCGGGGGGGATGCGTGCATTTATCAGATCAAAACCAACCCGGTCAGCCTCCCCCCGGCCCCGGCCGGGGGGCGGGCGCCGGCGGCTTTGGTGACTCTAGATAACCTCGGGCCGATCGCACGCCCCCCGTGGCGGCGACGACCCATTCGAACGTCTGCCCTATCAACTTTCGATGGTAGTCGCCGTGCCTACCATGGTGACCACGGGTGACGGGGAATCAGGGTTCGATTCCGGAGAGGGAGCCTGAGAAACGGCTACCACATCCAAGGAAGGCAGCAGGCGCGCAAATTACCCACTCCCGACCCGGGGAGGTAGTGACGAAAAATAACAATACAGGACTCTTTCGAGGCCCTGTAATTGGAATGAGTCCACTTTAAATCCTTTAACGAGGATCCATTGGAGGGCAAGTCTGGTGCCAGCAGCCGCGGTAATTCCAGCTCCAATAGCGTATATTAAAGTTGCTGCAGTTAAAAAGCTCGTAGTTGGATCTTGGGAGCGGGCGGGCGGTCCGCCGCGAGGCGAGCCACCGCCCGTCCCCGCCCCTTGCCTCTCGGCGCCCCCTCGATGCTCTTAGCTGAGTGTCCCGCGGGGCCCGAAGCGTTTACTTTGAAAAAATTAGAGTGTTCAAAGCAGGCCCGAGCCGCCTGGATACCGCAGCTAGGAATAATGGAATAGGACCGCGGTTCTATTTTGTTGGTTTTCGGAACTGAGGCCATGATTAAGAGGGACGGCCGGGGGCATTCGTATTGCGCCGCTAGAGGTGAAATTCTTGGACCGGCGCAAGA